>NW_027096065.1:0-283436 GCF_040115645.1 Euwallacea fornicatus | reverse complement strand
TAAAATTTGACCACAGAATCACATCGACGAACTCTTTTTAACTCAGTTAAGAAGGCTTCATTGTATCTTGGTGAGTTTTCTAGAAAACGAGTGATTTATGTGCACAAACACACTTCTTTCGTGACTTTTCAAGTTTTGGACCTCCGTAACTTCGGCAAATGAGCTCCAAATCGCTTCAAAATTTTACCACAGAATCACCTCGACGAGTAATTTAACACGACTAATAAGGCTTCATTGTATCTTGGTGAGTTTTCCAGAAAACGAGTAATTTATGTGCACAAACACACTTCTTTCGTGACTTTTCAAGCTTTGAACCTCCGTAACTTCTGCAAATGAGCTTCAAATACCTTCAAAATTTGACCACAGAATCACCTCGACGAGTAATTTAACACGACTAATAAGGCTTCATTGTATCTTGGTGAGTTTTCTAGAAAACGAGTAATTTATGTGCTCAAACACACATCTTTCGTGACTTTTCAAGTTTTGAACCTACGTAACTTCGGCAAATGAGCTCCAAATCGCTTCAAAATTTTACCACAGAATCATCTCGACGAGCTCTTTAACATGACAAATAAGGCTTCATTGTATCTTGGTGAGTTTTCTAGAAAACGAGTAATTTATGTGCTCAAACACACATCTTTCGTGACTTTTCAAGCTTTGAACCTACGTAACTTCGGCAAATGAGCTCCAAATCGCTTCAAAATTTTACCACAGAATCATCTCGACGAGCTCTTTAACATGACAAATAAGGCTTCATTGTATCTTGGTGAGTTTTCTAGAAAACGAGTAATTTATGTGCTCAAACACACATCTTTCGTGACTTTTCAAGCTTTGAACCTCCGTAACTTCGGCAAATGAGCTCCAAATCGCTTCAAAATTTTACCACAGAATCATCTCGACGAGCTCTTTAACATGACAAATAAGGCTTCATTGTATCTTGGTGAGTTTTCCAGAAAACGAGTAATTTATGTGCACAAACACACTACTTTCGTGACTTTTCAAGCTTTGAACCTCCGTAACTTCGGCAAATGAGCTTCAAATCGCTTCAAAATTTTACCAAAGAATCACCTCGACGAGCTCTTGAACAAGACATATAAGGCTTCATTGTATCTTGGTGAGTTTTCTAGAAAACGAGTGATTTATGTGCACAAACACACTTCGTTCGTGACTTTTCAAGTTTTGAACCTACGTAACTTCGGCAAATGAGCTCCAACTACCTTCAAAATTTAAACACAGAATCACCTCGACGAGTTCTTTAACATGACAAATGAGGCTTCATTGTATCTTGGTGAGTTTTCTAGAAAACGAGTAATTTATGTGCACAAACACACTTCGTTCGTGACTTTTCAAGTTTTGAACCTACGTAACTTCGGCAAATGAGCTCCAACTACCTTCAAAATTTGAACACAGAATCACCTCGACGAGTTCTTTAACATGACAAATGAGGCTTCATTGTATCTTGGTGAGTTTTCTAGAAAACGAGTAATTTATGTGCTCAAACACACATCTTTCGTGACTTTTCAAGTTTTGAACCTACGTAACTTCGGCAAATGAGCTCCAACTACTTTCAAAATTTGACCACAGAATCACCTCGACGAGTTCTTTAACATGACAAATGAGGCTTCATTGTATCTTGGTGAGTTTTCTAGAAAACGAGTAATTTATGTGCACAAACACACTTCTTTCGTGACTTTTCAAGCTTTGAACCTCCGTAACTTCTGCAAATGAGCTTCAAATACCTTCAAAATTTGACCACAGAATCACCTCGACGAGCTCTTTACCATGACAAATAAGGCTTCATTGTATCTTGGTGAGTTTTCCAGAAAACGAGTAATTTATGTGCACAAACACACTTCTTTCGTGACTTTTCAAGCTTTGAACCTCCGTAACTTCGGCAAAGGAGCTCCAACTACCTTCAAAATTTGACCACAGAATCACATCGACGAATTCTTTTTAACACAGTTAAGAAGGCTTCATTGCATCTTGGTGAGTTTTCCAGAAAACGAGTAATTTATGTGCACAAACACACATCTTTCGTGACTTTTCAAGTTTTGAACCTACGTAACTTCGGCAAATGAGCTCCAACTACCTTCAAAATTTGACCACAGAATCACCTCGACGAGCTTTTTAACATGACAAATAAGGCTTCATTGTATCTTGGTGAGTTTTCCAGAAAACGAGTAATTTATGTGCACAAACACACTTCGTTCGTGACTTTTCAAGCTTTGAACCTCCGTAACTTCTGCAAATGAGCTTCAAATACCTTCAAAATTTGACCACAGAATCACCTCGACGAGCTCTTTAACATGACAAATAAGGCTTCATTGTATCTTGGTGAGTTTTCCAGAAAACGAGTAATTTATGTGCACAAACACACTTCTTTCGTGACTTTTCAAGCTTTGAACCTCCGTAACTTCGGCAAATGAGCTTCAAATACCTTCAAAATTTGACCACAGAATCACCTCGACGAGTAATTTAACACTACTAATAAGGCTTCATTGTATCTTGGTGAGTTTTCTAGAAAACGAGTGATTTATGTGCACAAACACACATCTTTCGTGACTTTTCAAGATTTGAACCTCCGTAACTTCGGCAAATGTGCTTCAAATTCCGTCAAAAATTGATCATAGAATCACCTCGTTGAGCTCTTCATCATGACTCAGAAGGCTTCATTGTATCTTGGTGAGTTTTCTAGAAAACGAGTAATTTATGTGCTCAAACACACATCTTTCGTGACTTTTCAAGCTTTGAACCTCCGTAACTTCGGCAAATGAGCTCCAAATCGCTTCAAAATTTTACCACAGAATCATCTCGATGAGCTCTTTAACATGACAAATAAGGCTTCATTGTATCTTGGTGAGTTTTCCAGAAAACGAGTAATTTATGTGCACAAACACACTTCTTTCGTGACTTTTCAAGCTTTGAACCTCCGTAACTTCGGCAAAGGAGCTCCAACTACCTTCAAAATTTGACCACAGAATCACATCGACGAACTCTTTTTAACACAGTTAAGAAGGCTTCATTGTATCTTGGTGAGTTTTCCAGAAAACGAGTAATTTATGTGCACAAACACACTTCTTTCGTGACTTTTCAAGCTTTGAACCTCCGTAACTTCGGCAAAGGAGCTCCAACTACCTTCAAAATTTGACCACAGAATCACATCGACGAATTCTTTTTAACACAGTTAAGAAGGCTTCATTGCATCTTGGTGAGTTTTCCAGAAAACGAGTAATTTATGTGCACAAACACACATCTTTCGTGACTTTTCAAGTTTTGAACCTACGTAACTTCGGCAAATGAGCTCCAACTACCTTCAAAATTTGACCACAGAATCACCTCGACGAGCTTTTTAACATGACAAATAAGGCTTCATTGTATCTTGGTGAGTTTTCCAGAAAACGAGTAATTTATGTGCACAAACACACTTCGTTCGTGACTTTTCAAGCTTTGGACCTCCGTAACTTCTGCAAATGAGCTTCAAATACCTTCAAAATTTGACCACAGAATCACCTCGACGAGCTCTTTAACATGACAAATAAGGCTTCATTGTATCTTGGTGAGTTTTCCAGAAAACGAGTAATTTATGTGCACAAACACACTTCGTTCGTGACTTTTCAAGCTTTGGACCTCCGTAACTTCTGCAAATGAGCTTCAAATACCTTCAAAATTTGACCACAGAATCACCTCGACGAGCTCTTTAACATGACAAATAAGGCTTCATTGTATCTTGGTGAGTTTTCCAGAAAACGAGTAATTTATGTGCACAAACACACTTCGTTCGTGACTTTTCAAGCTTTGGACCTCCGTAACTTCTGCAAATGAGCTTCAAATACCTTCAAAATTTGAACACAGAATCACCTCGACGAGTAATTTAACACGACTAATAAGGCTTCATTGTATCTTGGTGAGTTTTCTAGAAAACGAGTGATTTATGTGCACAAACACACATCTTTCGTGACTTTTCAAGATTTGAACCTCCGTAACTTCGGCAAATGTGCTTCAAATTCCGTCAAAAATTGATCATAGAATCACCTCGTTGAGCTCTTCATCATGACTCAGAAGGCTTCATTGTATCTTGGTGAGTTTTTTAGAAAACGAGTAATTTATGTGCACAAACACACATCTTTCGTGACTTTTCAAGCTTTGAACCTCCGTAACTTCGGCAAAGGAGCTCCAACTACCTTCAAAATTTGACCACAGAATCACATCGACGAACTCTTTTTAACTCAGTTAAGAAGGCTTCATTGTATCTTGGTGAGTTTTCTAGAAAACGAGTGATTTATGTGCACAAACACACTTCTTTCGTGACTTTTCAAGTTTTGGACCTCCGTAACTTCGGCAAATGAGCTCCAAATCGCTTCAAAATTTTACCACAGAATCACCTCGACGAGTAATTTAACACGACTAATAAGGCTTCATTGTATCTTGGTAAGTTTTCCAGAAAACGAGTAATTTATGTGCACAAACACACTTCTTTCGTGACTTTTCAAGCTTTGAACCTCCGTAACTTCTGCAAATGAGCTTCAAATACCTTCAAAATTTGACCACAGAATCACCTCGACGAGTAATTTAACACGACTAATAAGGCTTCATTGTATCTTGGTGAGTTTTCTAGAAAACGAGTAATTTATGTGCTCAAACACACATCTTTCGTGACTTTTCAAGTTTTGAACCTACGTAACTTCGGCAAATGAGCTCCAAATCGCTTCAAAATTTTACCACAGAATCATCTCGACGAGCTCTTTAACATGACAAATAAGGCTTCATTGTATCTTGGTGAGTTTTCTAGAAAACGAGTAATTTATGTGCTCAAACACACATCTTTCGTGACTTTTCAAGCTTTGAACCTACGTAACTTCGGCAAATGAGCTCCAAATCGCTTCAAAATTTTACCACAGAATCATCTCGACGAGCTCTTTAACATGACAAATAAGGCTTCATTGTATCTTGGTGAGTTTTCTAGAAAACGAGTAATTTATGTGCTCAAACACACATCTTTCGTGACTTTTCAAGCTTTGAACCTCCGTAACTTCGGCAAATGAGCTCCAAATCGCTTCAAAATTTTACCACAGAATCATCTCGACGAGCTCTTGAACAAGACATATAAGGCTTCATTGTATCTTGGTGAGTTTTCTAGAAAACGAGTAATTTATGTGCTCAAACACACATCTTTCGTGACTTTTCAAGCTTTGAACCTACGTAACTTCGGCAAATGAGCTCCAAATCGCTTCAAAATTTTACCACAGAATCATCTCGACGAGCTCTTTAACATGACAAATAAGGCTTCATTGTATCTTGGTGAGTTTTCTAGAAAACGAGTAATTTATGTGCTCAAACACACATCTTTCGTGACTTTTCAAGCTTTGAACCTCCGTAACTTCGGCAAATGAGCTCCAAATCGCTTCAAAATTTTACCACAGAATCATCTCGACGAGCTCTTTAACATGACAAATAAGGCTTCATTGTATCTTGGTGAGTTTTCTAGAAAACGAGTGATTTATGTGCACAAACACACTTCGTTCGTGACTTTTCAAGTTTTGAACCTACGTAACTTCGGCAAATGAGCTCCAACTACCTTCAAAATTTGAACACAGAATCACCTCGACGAGTTCTTTAACATGACAAATGAGGCTTCATTGTATCTTGGTGAGTTTTCTAGAAAACGAGTAATTTATGTGCTCAAACACACATCTTTCGTGACTTTTCAAGTTTTGAACCTACGTAACTTCGGCAAATGAGCTCCAACTACTTTCAAAATTTGACCACAGAATCACCTCGACGAGTTCTTTAACATGACAAATGAGGCTTCATTGTATCTTGGTGAGTTTTCTAGAAAACGAGTAATTTATGTGCACAAACACACTTCTTTCGTGACTTTTCAAGCTTTGAACCTCCGTAACTTCTGCAAATGAGCTTCAAATACCTTCAAAATTTGACCACAGAATCACCTCGACGAGCTCTTTAACATGACAAATAAGGCTTCATTGTATCTTGGTGAGTTTTCCAGAAAACGAGTAATTTATGTGCACAGACACACTTCTTTCGTGACTTTTCAAGCTTTGAACCTCCGTAACTTCGGCAAATGAGCTTCAAATACCTTCAAAATTTGACCACAGAATCACCTCGACGAGTAATTTATCACGACTAATAAGGCTTCATTGTATCTTGGTGAGTTTTCTAGAAAACGAGTGATTTATGTGCACAAACACACATCTTTCGTGACTTTTCAAGATTTGAACCTCCGTAACTTCGGCAAATGTGCTTCAAATTCCGTCAAAAATTGATCATAGAATCACCTCGTTGAGCTCTTCATCATGACTCAGAAGGCTTCATTGTATCTTGGTGAGTTTTCTAGAAAACGAGTAATTTATGTGCTCAAACACACATCTTTCGTGACTTTTCAAGCTTTGAACCTCCGTAACTTCGGCAAATGAGCTCCAAATCGCTTCAAAATTTTACCACAGAATCATCTCGACGAGCTCTTTAACATGACAAATAAGGCTTCATTGTATCTTGGTGAGTTTTCTAGAAAACGAGTAATTTATGTGCTCAAACACACATCTTTCGTGACTTTTCAAGTTTTGAACCTACGTAACTTCGGCAAATGAGCTCCAAATCGCTTCAAAATTTTACCACAGAATCATCTCGACGAGCTCTTTAACATGACAAATAAGGCTTCATTGTATCTTGGTGAGTTTTCTAGAAAACGAGTAATTTATGTGCTCAAACACACATCTTTCGTGACTTTTCAAGCTTTGAACCTCCGTAACTTCGGCAAATGAGCTCCAAATCGCTTCAAAATTTTACCACAGAATCATCTCGACGAGCTCTTTAACATGACAAACAAGGCTTCATTGTATCTTGGTGAGTTTTCCAGAAAACGAGTAATTTATGTGCACAAACACACTTCTTTCGTGACTTTTCAAGCTTTGAACCTCCGTAACTTCGGCAAATGAGCTTCAAATCGCTTCAAAATTTTACCAAAGAATCACCTCGACGAGCTCTTGAACAAGACATATAAGGCTTCATTGTATCTTGGTGAGTTTTCTAGAAAACGAGTGATTTATGTGCACAAACACACTTCGTTCGTGACTTTTCAAGTTTTGAACCTACGTAACTTCGGCAAATGAGCTCCAACTACCTTCAAAATTTAAACACAGAATCACCTCGACGAGTTCTTTAACATGACAAATGAGGCTTCATTGTATTTTGGTGAGTTTTCTAGAAAACGAGTAATTTATGTGCACAAACACACTTCGTTCGTGACTTTTCAAGTTTTGAACCTACGTAACTTCGGCAAATGAGCTCCAACTACCTTCAAAATTTGAACACAGAATCACCTCGACGAGTTCTTTAACATGACAAATGAGGCTTCATTGTATCTTGGTGAGTTTTCTAGAAAACGAGTAATTTATGTGCTCAAACACACATCTTTCGTGACTTTTCAAGTTTTGAACCTACGTAACTTCGGCAAATGAGCTCCAACTACTTTCAAAATTTGACCACAGAATCACCTCGACGAGTTCTTTAACATGACAAATGAGGCTTCATTGTATCTTGGTGAGTTTTCTAGAAAACGAGTAATTTATGTGCACAAACACACTTCTTTCGTGACTTTTCAAGCTTTGAACCTCCGTAACTTCTGCAAATGAGCTTCAAATACCTTCAAAATTTGACCACAGAATCACCTCGACGAGCTCTTTAACATGACAAATAAGGCTTCATTGTATCTTGGTGAGTTTTCCAGAAAACGAGTAATTTATGTGCACAGACACACTTCTTTCGTGACTTTTCAAGCTTTGAACCTCCGTAACTTCGGCAAATGAGCTCCAAATCGCTTCAAAATTTTACCACAGTATCACCTCGACGAGCTCTTTAACATGACAAATAAGGCTTCATTGTATCTTTGTGAGTTTTCCAGAAAACGAGTAATTTATGTGCACAAACACACTTCTTTCGTGACTTTTCAAGCTTTGAACCTCCGTAACTTCGGCAAAGGAGCTCCAACTACCTTCAAAATTTGACCACAGAATCACATCGACGAACTCTTTTTAACTCAGTTAAGAAGGCTTCATTGTATCTTGGTGAGTTTTCTAGAAAACGAGTGATTTATGTGCACAAACACACTTCTTTCGTGACTTTTCAAGTTTTGGACCTCCGTAACTTCGGCAAATGAGCTCCAAATCGCTTCAAAATTTTACCACAGAATCACCTCGACGAGTAATTTAACACGACTAATAAGGCTTCATTGTATCTTGGTGAGTTTTCCAGAAAACGAGTAATTTATGTGCACAAACACACTTCTTTCGTGACTTTTCAAGCTTTGAACCTCCGTAACTTCTGCAAATGAGCTTCAAATACCTTCAAAATTTGACCACAGAATCACCTCGACGAGTAATTTAACACGACTAATAAGGCTTCATTGTATCTTGGTGAGTTTTCTAGAAAACGAGTAATTTATGTGCTCAAACACACATCTTTCGTGACTTTTCAAGTTTTGAACCTACGTAACTTCGGCAAATGAGCTCCAAATCGCTTCAAAATTTTACCACAGAATCATCTCGACGAGCTCTTTAACATGACAAATAAGGCTTCATTGTATCTTGGTGAGTTTTCTAGAAAACGAGTAATTTATGTGCTCAAACACACATCTTTCGTGACTTTTCAAGCTTTGAACCTACGTAACTTCGGCAAATGAGCTCCAAATCGCTTCAAAATTTTACCACAGAATCATCTCGACGAGCTCTTTAACATGACAAATAAGGCTTCATTGTATCTTGGTGAGTTTTCTAGAAAACGAGTAATTTATGTGCTCAAACACACATCTTTCGTGACTTTTCAAGTTTTGAACCTACGTAACTTCGGCAAATGAGCTCCAAATCGCTTCAAAATTTTACCACAGAATCATCTCGACGAGCTCTTTAACATGACAAATAAGGCTTCATTGTATCTTGGTGAGTTTTCTAGAAAACGAGTAATTTATGTGCTCAAACACACATCTTTCGTGACTTTTCAAGCTTTGAACCTCCGTAACTTCGGCAAATGAGCTCCAAATCGCTTCAAAATTTTACCACAGAATCATCTCGACGAGCTCTTTAACATGACAAATAAGGCTTCATTGTATCTTGGTGAGTTTTCTAGAAAACGAGTAATTTATGTGCTCAAACACACATCTTTCGTGACTTTTCAAGTTTTGAACCTACGTAACTTCGGCAAATGAGCTCCAAATCGCTTCAAAATTTTACCACAGAATCATCTCGACGAGCTCTTTAACATGACAAATAAGGCTTCATTGTATCTTGGTGAGTTTTCTAGAAAACGAGTAATTTATGTGCTCAAACACACATCTTTCGTGACTTTTCAAGCTTTGAACCTCCGTAACTTCGGCAAATGAGCTCCAAATCGCTTCAAAATTTTACCACAGAATCATCTCGACGAGCTCTTTAACATGACAAACAAGGCTTCATTGTATCTTGGTGAGTTTTCCAGAAAACGAGTAATTTATGTGCACAAACACACTTCTTTCGTGACTTTTCAAGCTTTGAACCTCCGTAACTTCGGCAAATGAGCTTCAAATCGCTTCAAAATTTTACCAAAGAATCACCTCGACGAGCTCTTGAACAAGACATATAAGGCTTCATTGTATCTTGGTGAGTTTTCTAGAAAACGAGTGATTTATGTGCACAAACACACTTCGTTCGTGACTTTTCAAGTTTTGAACCTACGTAACTTCGGCAAATGAGCTCCAACTACCTTCAAAATTTAAACACAGAATCACCTCGACGAGTTCTTTAACATGACAAATGAGGCTTCATTGTATCTTGGTGAGTTTTCTAGAAAACGAGTAATTTATGTGCACAAACACACTTCGTTCGTGACTTTTCAAGTTTTGAACCTACGTAACTTCGGCAAATGAGCTCCAACTACCTTCAAAATTTGAACACAGAATCACCTCGACGAGTTCTTTAACATGACAAATGAGGCTTCATTGTATCTTGGTGAGTTTTCTAGAAAACGAGTAATTTATGTGCTCAAACACACATCTTTCGTGACTTTTCAAGTTTTGAACCTACGTAACTTCGGCAAATGAGCTCCAACTACTTTCAAAATTTGACCACAGAATCACCTCGACGAGTTCTTTAACATGACAAATGAGGCTTCATTGTATCTTGGTGAGTTTTCTAGAAAACGAGTAATTTATGTGCACAAACACACTTCTTTCGTGACTTTTCAAGCTTTGAACCTCCGTAACTTCTGCAAATGAGCTTCAAATACCTTCAAAATTTGACCACAGAATCACCTCGACGAGCTCTTTAACATGACAAATAAGGCTTCATTGTATCTTGGTGAGTTTTCCAGAAAACGAGTAATTTATGTGCACAGACACACTTCTTTCGTGACTTTTCAAGCTTTGAACCTCCGTAACTTCGGCAAATGAGCTCCAAATCGCTTCAAAATTTTACCACAGTATCACCTCGACGAGCTCTTTAACATGACAAATAAGGCTTCATTGTATCTTTGTGAGTTTTCCAGAAAACGAGTAATTTATGTGCACAAACACACTTCTTTCGTGACTTTTCAAGCTTTGAACCTCCGTAACTTCGGCAAAGGAGCTCCAACTACCTTCAAAATTTGACCACAGAATCACATCGACGAACTCTTTTTAACTCAGTTAAGAAGGCTTCATTGTATCTTGGTGAGTTTTCTAGAAAACGAGTGATTTATGTGCACAAACACACTTCTTTCGTGACTTTTCAAGTTTTGGACCTCCGTAACTTCGGCAAATGAGCTCCAAATCGCTTCAAAATTTTACCACAGAATCACCTCGACGAGTAATTTAACACGACTAATAAGGCTTCATTGTATCTTGGTGAGTTTTCCAGAAAACGAGTAATTTATGTGCACAAACACACTTCTTTCGTGACTTTTCAAGCTTTGAACCTCCGTAACTTCTGCAAATGAGCTTCAAATACCTTCAAAATTTGACCACAGAATCACCTCGACGAGTAATTTAACACGACTAATAAGGCTTCATTGTATCTTGGTGAGTTTTCTAGAAAACGAGTAATTTATGTGCTCAAACACACATCTTTCGTGACTTTTCAAGTTTTGAACCTACGTAACTTCGGCAAATGAGCTCCAAATCGCTTCAAAATTTTACCACAGAATCATCTCGACGAGCTCTTTAACATGACAAATAAGGCTTCATTGTATCTTGGTGAGTTTTCTAGAAAACGAGTAATTTATGTGCTCAAACACACATCTTTCGTGACTTTTCAAGCTTTGAACCTACATAACTTCGGCAAATGAGCTCCAAATCGCTTCAAAATTTTACCACAGAATCATCTCGACGAGCTCTTTAACATGACAAATAAGGCTTCATTGTATCTTGGTGAGTTTTCTAGAAAACGAGTAATTTATGTGCTCAAACACACATCTTTCGTGACTTTTCAAGTTTTGAACCTACGTAACTTCGGCAAATGAGCTCCAAATCGCTTCAAAATTTTACCACAGAATCATCTCGACGAGCTCTTTAACATGACAAATAAGGCTTCATTGTATCTTGGTGAGTTTTCTAGAAAACGAGTAATTTATGTGCTCAAACACACATCTTTCGTGACTTTTCAAGCTTTGAACCTCCGTAACTTCGGCAAATGAGCTCCAAATCGCTTCAAAATTTTACCACAGAATCATCTCGACGAGCTCTTTAACATGACAAATAAGGCTTCATTGTATCTTGGTGAGTTTTCCAGAAAACGAGTAATTTATGTGCACAAACACACTTCTTTCGTGACTTTTCAAGCTTTGAACCTCCGTAACTTCGGCAAATGAGCTTCAAATCGCTTCAAAATTTTACCAAAGAATCACCTCGACGAGCTCTTGAACAAGACATATAAGGCTTCATTGTATCTTGGTGAGTTTTCTAGAAAACGAGTGATTTATGTGCACAAACACACTTCGTTCGTGACTTTTCAAGTTTTGAACCTACGTAACTTCGGCAAATGAGCTCCAACTACCTTCAAAATTTAAACACAGAATCACCTCGACGAGTTCTTTAACATGACAAATGAGGCTTCATTGTATCTTGGTGAGTTTTCTAGAAAACGAGTAATTTATGTGCACAAACACACTTCGTTCGTGACTTTTCAAGTTTTGAACCTACGTAACTTCGGCAAATGAGCTCCAACTACCTTCAAAATTTGAACACAGAATCACCTCGACGAGTTCTTTAACATGACAAATGAGGCTTCATTGTATCTTGGTGAGTTTTCTAGAAAACGAGTAATTTATGTGCTCAAACACACATCTTTCGTGACTTTTCAAGTTTTGAACCTACGTAACTTCGGCAAATGAGCTCCAACTACTTTCAAAATTTGACCACAGAATCACCTCGACGAGTTCTTTAACATGACAAATGAGGCTTCATTGTATCTTGGTGAGTTTTCTAGAAAACGAGTAATTTATGTGCACAAACACACTTCTTTCGTGACTTTTCAAGCTTTGAACCTCCGTAACTTCTGCAAATGAGCTTCAAATACCTTCAAAATTTGACCACAGAATCACCTCGACGAGCTCTTTAACATGACAAATAAGGCTTCATTGTATCTTGGTGAGTTTTCCAGAAAACGAGTAATTTATGTGCACAGACACACTTCTTTGGTGACTTTTCAAGCTTTGAACCTCCGTAACTTCGGCAAATGAGCTTCAAATACCTTCAAAATTTGACCACAGAATCACCTCGACGAGTAATTTATCACGACTAATAAGGCTTCATTGTATCTTGGTGAGTTTTCCAGAAAACGAGTAATTTATGTGCACAAACACACTTCTTTCGTGACTTTTCAAGCTTTGAACCTCCGTAACTTCGGCAAATGAGCTTCAAATCGCTTCAAAATTTTACCAAAGAATCACCTCGACGAGCTCTTGAACAAGACATATAAGGCTTCATTGTATCTTGGTGAGTTTTCTAGAAAACGAGTGATTTATGTGCACAAACACACTTCGTTCGTGACTTTTCAAGTTTTGAACCTACGTAACTTCGGCAAATGAGCTCCAACTACCTTCAAAATTTAAACACAGAATCACCTCGACGAGTTCTTTAACATGACAAATGAGGCTTCATTGTATCTTGGTGAGTTTTCTAGAAAACGAGTAATTTATGTGCACAAACACACTTCGTTCGTGACTTTTCAAGTTTTGAACCTACGTAACTTCGGCAAATGAGCTCCAACTACCTTCAAAATTTGAACACAGAATCACCTCGACGAGTTCTTTAACATGACAAATGAGGCTTCATTGTATCTTGGTGAGTTTTCTAGAAAACGAGTAATTTATGTGCTCAAACACACATCTTTCGTGACTTTTCAAGTTTTGAACCTACGTAACTTCGGCAAATGAGCTCCAACTACTTTCAAAATTTGACCACAGAATCACCTCGACGAGTTCTTTAACATGACAAATGAGGCTTCATTGTATCTTGGTGAGTTTTCTAGAAAACGAGTAATTTATGTGCACAAACACACTTCTTTCGTGACTTTTCAAGCTTTGAACCTCCGTAACTTCTGCAAATGAGCTTCAAATACCTTCAAAATTTGACCACAGAATCACCTCGACGAGCTCTTTAACATGACAAATAAGGCTTCATTGTATCTTGGTGAGTTTTCCAGAAAACGAGTAATTTATGTGCACAGACACACTTCTTTGGTGACTTTTCAAGCTTTGAACCTCCGTAACTTCGGCAAATGAGCTTCAAATACCTTCAAAATTTGACCACAGAATCACCTCGACGAGTAATTTATCACGACTAATAAGGCTTCATTGTATCTTGGTGAGTTTTCTAGAAAACGAGTGATTTATGTGCACAAACACACATCTTTCGTGACTTTTCAAGATTTGAACCTCCGTAACTTCGGCAAATGTGCTTCAAATTCCGTCAAAAATTGATCATAGAATCACCTCGTTGAGCTCTTCATCATGACTCAGAAGGCTTCATTGTATCTTGGTGAGTTTTCTAGAAAACGAGTAATTTATGTGCTCAAACACACATCTTTCGTGACTTTTCAAGCTTTGAACCTCCGTAACTTCGGCAAATGAGCTCCAAATCGCTTCAAAATTTTACCACAGAATCATCTCGACGAGCTCTTTAACATGACAAATAAGGCTTCATTGTATCTTGGTGAGTTTTCTAGAAAACGAGTAATTTATGTGCTCAAACACACATCTTTCGTGACTTTTCAAGTTTTGAACCTACGTAACTTCGGCAAATGAGCTGCAAATCGCTTCAAAATTTTACCACAGAATCATCTCGACGAGCTCTTTAACATGACAAATAAGGCTTCATTGTATCTTGGTGAGTTTTCTAGAAAACGAGTAATTTATGTGCTCAAACACACATCTTTCGTGACTTTTCAAGCTTTGAACCTCCGTAACTTCGGCAAATGAGCTTCAAATACCTTCAAAATTTGACCACAGAATCACCTCGACGAGTAATTTATCACGACTAATAAGGCTTCATTGTATCTTGGTGAGTTTTCTAGAAAACGAGTGATTTATGTGCACAAACACACATCTTTCGTGACTTTTCAAGATTTGAACCTCCGTAACTTCGGCAAATGTGCTTCAAATTCCGTCAAAAATTGATCATAGAATCACCTCGTTGAGCTCTTCATCATGACTCAGAAGGCTTCATTGTATCTTGGTGAGTTTTCTAGAAAACGAGTAATTTATGTGCTCAAACACACATCTTTCGTGACTTTTCAAGCTTTGAACCTACGTAACTTCGGCAAATGAGCTCCAAATCGCTTCAAAATTTTACCACAGAATCATCTCGACGAGCTCTTTAACATGACAAATAAGGCTTCATTGTATCTTGGTGAGTTTTCTAGAAAACGAGTAATTTATGTGCTCAAACACACATCTTTCGTGACTTTTCAAGTTTTGAACCTACGTAACTTCGGCAAATGAGCTCCAAATCGCTTCAAAATTTTACCACAGAATCATCTCGACAAGCTCTTTAAGATGACAAATAAGGCTTCATTGTATCTTGGTGAGTTTTCTAGAAAACGAGTAATTTATGTGCTCAAACACACATCTTTCGTGACTTTTCAAGCTTTGAACCTCCGTAACTTCGGCAAATGAGCTCCAAATCGCTTCAAAATTTTACCACAGAATCATCTCGACGAGCTCTTTAACATGACAAATAAGGCTTCATTGTATCTTGGTGAGTTTTCCAGAAAACGAGTAATTTATGTGCACAAACACACTTCTTTCGTGACTTTTCAAGCTTTGAACCTCCGTAACTTCGGCAAATGAGCTTCAAATCGCTTCAAAATTTTACCAAAGAATCACCTCGACGAGCTCTTGAACAAGACATATAAGGCTTCATTGTATCTTGGTGAGTTTTCTAGAAAACGAGTGATTTATGTGCACAAACACACTTCGTTCGTGACTTTTCAAGTTTTGAACCTACGTAACTTCGGCAAATGAGCTCCAACTACCTTCAAAATTTAAACACAGAATCACCTCGACGAGTTCTTTAACATGACAAATGAGGCTTCATTGTATCTTGGTGAGTTTTCTAGAAAACGAGTAATTTATGTGCACAAACACACTTCGTTCGTGACTTTTCAAGTTTTGAACCTACGTAACTTCGGCAAATGAGCTCCAACTACCTTCAAAATTTGAACACAGAATCACCTCGACGAGTTCTTTAACATGACAAATGAGGCTTCATTGTATCTTGGTGAGTTTTCTAGAAAACGAGTAATTTATGTGCTCAAACACACATCTTTCGTGACTTTTCAAGTTTTGAACCTACGTAACTTCGGCAAATGAGCTCCAACTACTTTCAAAATTTGACCACAGAATCACCTCGACGAGTTCTTTAACATGACAAATGAGGCTTCATTGTATCTTGGTGAGTTTTCTAGAAAACGAGTAATTTATGTGCACAAACACACTTCTTTCGTGACTTTTCAAGCTTTGAACCTCCGTAACTTCTGCAAATGAGCTTCAAATACCTTCAAAATTTGACCACAGAATCACCTCGACGAGCTCTTTAACATGACAAATAAGGCTTCATTGTATCTTGGTGAGTTTTCCAGAAAACGAGTAATTTATGTGCACAGACACACTTCTTTCGTGACTTTTCAAGCTTTGAACCTCCGTAACTTCGGCAAATGAGCTTCAAATACCTTCAAAATTTGACCACAGAATCACCTCGACGAGTAATTTATCACGACTAATAAGGCTTCATTGTATCTTGGTGAGTTTTCTAGAAAACGAGTGATTTATGTGCACAAACACACATCTTTCGTGACTTTTCAAGATTTGAACCTCCGTAACTTCGGCAAATGTGCTTCAAATTCCGTCAAAAATTGATCATAGAATCACCTCGTTGAGCTCTTCATCATGACTCAGAAGGCTTCATTGTATCTTGGTGAGTTTTCTAGAAAACGAGTAATTTATGTGCTCAAACACACATCTTTCGTGACTTTTCAAGCTTTGAACCTCCGTAACTTCGGCAAATGAGCTCCAAATCGCTTCAAAATTTTACCACAGAATCATCTCGACGAGCTCTTTAACATGACAAATAAGGCTTCATTGTATCTTGGTGAGTTTTCCAGAAAACGAGTAATTTATGTGCACAAACACACTTCTTTCGTGACTTTTCAAGCTTTGAACCTCCGTAACTTCGGCAAAGGAGCTCCAACTACCTTCAAAATTTGACCACAGAATCACATCGACGAACTCTTTTTAACACAGTTAAGAAGGCTTCATTGCATCTTGGTGAGTTTTCCAGAAAACGAGTAATTTATGTGCACAAACACACTTCTTTCGTGACTTTTCAAGCTTTGAACCTCCGTAACTTCGGCAAAGGAGCTCCAACTACCTTCAAAATTTGACCACAGAATCACATCGACGAATTCTTTTTAACACAGTTAAGAAGGCTTCATTGCATCTTGGTGAGTTTTCCAGAAAACGAGTAATTTATGTGCACAAACACACTTCTTTCGTGACTTTTCAAGCTTTGAACCTCCGTAACTTCGGCAAAGGAGCTCCAACTACCTTCAAAATTTGACCACAGAATCACATCGACGAACTCTTTTTAACACAGTTAAGAAGGCTTCATTGCATCTTGGTGAGTTTTCCAGAAAACGAGTAATTTATGTGCACAAACACACATCTTTCGTGACTTTTCAAGTTTTGAACCTACGTAACTTCGGCAAATGAGCTCCAACTACCTTCAAAATTTGACCACAGAATCACCTCGACGAGCTTTTTAACATGACAAATAAGGCTTCATTGTATCTTGGTGAGTTTTCCAGAAAACGAGTAATTTATGTGCACAAACACACTTCGTTCGTGACTTTTCAAGCTTTGAACCTCCGTAACTTCGGCAAAGGAGCTCCAACTACCTTCAAAATTTGACCACAGAATCACATCGACGAACTCTTTTTAACACAGTTAAGAAGGCTTCATTGTATCTTGGTGAGTTTTCCAGAAAACGAGTAATTTATATGCACAAACACACTTCTTTCGTGAATTTTCAAGCTTTGAACCTCCGTAACTTCGGCAAAGGAGCTCCAACTACCTTCAAAATTTGACCACAGAATCACATCGACGAATTCTTTTTAACACAGTTAAGAAGGCTTCATTGCATCTTGGTGAGTTTTCCAGAAAACGAGTAATTTATGTGCACAAACACACTTCTTTCGTGACTTTTCAAGCTTTGAACCTCCGTAACTTCGGCAAAGGAGCTCCAACTACCTTCAAAATTTGACCACAGAATCACATCGACGAACTCTTTTTAACACAGTTAAGAAGGCTTCATTGTATCTTGGTGAGTTTTCCAGAAAACGAGTAATTTATGTGCACAAACACACTTCTTTCGTGACTTTTCAAGCTTTGAACCTCCGTAACTTCGGCAAAGGAGCTCCAACTACCTTCAAAATTTGACCACAGAATCACATCGACGAACTCTTTTTAACACAGTTAAGAAGGCTTCATTGTATCTTGGTGAGTTTTCCAGAAAACGAGTAATTTATGTGCACAAACACACTTCTTTCGTGACTTTTCAAGCTTTGAACCTCCGTAACTTCGGCAAAGGAGCTCCAACTACCTTCAAAATTTGACCACAGAATCACATCGACGAACTCTTTTTAACACAGTTAAGAAGGCTTCATTGCATCTTGGTGAGTTTTCCAGAAAACGAGTAATTTATGTGCACAAACACACTTCTTTCGTGACTTTTCAAGCTTTGAACCTCCGTAACTTCGGCAAAGGAGCTCCAACTACCTTCAAAATTTGACCACAGAATCACATCGACGAATTCTTTTTAACACAGTTAAGAAGGCTTCATTGCATCTTGGTGAGTTTTCCAGAAAACGAGTAATTTATGTGCACAAACACACTTCTTTCGTGACTTTTCAAGCTTTGAACCTCCGTAACTTCGGCAAAGGAGCTCCAACTACCTTCAAAATTTGACCACAGAATCACATCGACGAACTCTTTTTAACACAGTTAAGAAGGCTTCATTGCATCTTGGTGAGTTTTCCAGAAAACGAGTAATTTATGTGCACAAACACACATCTTTCGTGACTTTTCAAGTTTTGAACCTACGTAACTTCGGCAAATGAGCTCCAACTACCTTCAAAATTTGACCACAGAATCACCTCGACGAGCTTTTTAACATGACAAATAAGGCTTCATTGTATCTTGGTGAGTTTTCCAGAAAACGAGTAATTTATGTGCACAAACACACTTCGTTCGTGACTTTTCAAGCTTTGAACCTCCGTAACTTCTGCAAATGAGCTTCAAATACCTTCAAAATTTGACCACAGAATCACCTCGACGAGCTCTTTAACATGACAAATAAGGCTTCATTGTATCTTGGTGAGTTTTCCAGAAAACGAGTAATTTATGTGCACAAACACACTTCTTTCGTGACTTTTCAAGCTTTGAACCTCCGTAACTTCGGCAAATGAGCTCCAAATCGCTTCAAAATTTTACCACAGAATCATCTCGACGAGCTCTTTAACATGACAAATAAGGCTTCATTGTATCTTGGTGAGTTTTCTAGAAAACGAGTAATTTATGTGCTCAAACACACATCTTTCGTGACTTTTCAAGCTTTGAACCTCCGTAACTTCGGCAAATGAGCTCCAAATCGCTTCAAAATTTGACCACAGAATCACATCGACGAACTCTTTTTAACACAGTTAAGAAGGCTTCATTGTATCTTGGTGAGTTTTCCAGAAAACGAGTAATTTATGTGCACAAACACACTTCTTTCGTGACTTTTCAAGCTTTGAACCTCCGTAACTTCGGCAAAGGAGCTCCAACTACCTTCAAAATTTGACCACAGAATCACATCGACGAACTCTTTTTAACACAGTTAAGAAGGCTTCATTGTATCTTGGTGAGTTTTCCAGAAAACGAGTAATTTATATGCACAAACACACTTCTTTCGTGACTTTTCAAGCTTTGAACCTCCGTAACTTCGGCAAAGGAGCTCCAACTACCTTCAAAATTTGACCACAGAATCACATCGACGAATTCTTTTTAACACAGTTAAGAAGGCTTCATTGCATCTTGGTGAGTTTTCCAGAAAACGAGTAATTTATGTGCACAAACACACTTCTTTCGTGACTTTTCAAGCTTTGAACCTCCGTAACTTCGGCAAAGGAGCTCCAACTACCTTCAAAATTTGACCACAGAATCACATCGACGAACTCTTTTTAACACAGTTAAGAAGGCTTCATTGCATCTTGGTGAGTTTTCCAGAAAACGAGTAATTTATGTGCACAAACACACATCTTTCGTGACTTTTCAAGTTTTGAACCTACGTAACTTCGGCAAATGAGCTCCAACTACCTTCAAAATTTGACCACAGAATCACCTCGACGAGCTTTTTAACATGACAAATAAGGCTTCATTGTATCTTGGTGAGTTTTCCAGAAAACGAGTAATTTATGTGCACAAACACACTTCGTTCGTGACTTTTCAAGCTTTGAACCTCCGTAACTTCTGCAAATGAGCTTCAAATACCTTCAAAATTTGACCACAGAATCACCTCGACGAGCTCTTTACCATGACAAATAAGGCTTCATTGTATCTTGGTGAGTTTTCCAGAAAACGAGTAATTTATGTGCACAAACACACTTCTTTCGTGACTTTTCAAGCTTTGAACCTCCGTAACTTCGGCAAAGGAGCTCCAACTACCTTCAAAATTTGACCACAGAATCACATCGACGAATTCTTTTTAACACAGTTAAGAAGGCTTCATTGCATCTTGGTGAGTTTTCCAGAAAACGAGTAATTTATGTGCACAAACACACTTCTTTCGTGACTTTTCAAGCTTTGAACCTCCGTAACTTCGGCAAAGGAGCTCCAACTACCTTCAAAATTTGACCACAGAATCACATCGACGAACTCTTTTTAACACAGTTAAGAAGGCTTCATTGCATCTTGGTGAGTTTTCCAGAAAACGAGTAATTTATGTGCACAAACACACATCTTTCGTGACTTTTCAAGTTTTGAACCTACGTAACTTCGGCAAATGAGCTCCAACTACCTTCAAAATTTGACCACAGAATCACCTCGACGAGCTTTTTAACATGACAAATAAGGCTTCATTGTATCTTGGTGAGTTTTCCAGAAAACGAGTAATTTATGTGCACAAACACACTTCGTTCGTGACTTTTCAAGCTTTGAACCTCCGTAACTTCTGCAAATGAGCTTCAAATACCTTCAAAATTTGACCACAGAATCACATCGACGAATTCTTTTTAACACAGTTAAGAAGGCTTCATTGCATCTTGGTGAGTTTTCCAGAAAACGAGTAATTTATGTGCACAAACACACTTCTTTCGTGACTTTTCAAGCTTTGAACCTCCGTAACTTCGGCAAAGGAGCTCCAACTACCTTCAAAATTTGACCACAGAATCACATCGACGAACTCTTTTTAACACAGTTAAGAAGGCTTCATTGTATCTTGGTGAGTTTTCTAGAAAACGAGTAATTTATGTGCTCAAACACACATCTTTCGTGACTTTTCAAGTTTTGAACCTACGTAACTTCGGCAAATGAGCTCCAAATCGCTTCAAAATTTTACCACAGAATCATCTCGACGAGCTCTTTAACATGACAAATAAGGCTTCATTGTATCTTGGTGAGTTTTCTAGAAAACGAGTAATTTATGTGCTCAAACACACATCTTTCGTGACTTTTCAAGCTTTGAACCTCCGTAACTTCGGCAAATGAGCTTCAAATACCTTCAAAATTTGACCACAGAATCACCTCGACGAGTAATTTATCACGACTAATAAGGCTTCATTGTATCTTGGTGAGTTTTCTAGAAAACGAGTGATTTATGTGCACAAACACACATCTTTCGTGACTTTTCAAGATTTGAACCTCCGTAACTTCGGCAAATGTGCTTCAAATTCCGTCAAAAATTGATCATAGAATCACCTCGTTGAGCTCTTCATCATGACTCAGAAGGCTTCATTGTATCTTGGTGAGTTTTCTAGAAAACGAGTAATTTATGTGCTCAAACACACATCTTTCGTGACTTTTCAAGCTTTGAACCTACGTAACTTCGGCAAATGAGCTCCAAATCGCTTCAAAATTTTACCACAGAATCATCTCGACGAGCTCTTTAACATGACAAATAAGGCTTCATTGTATCTTGGTGAGTTTTCTAGAAAACGAGTAATTTATGTGCTCAAACACACATCTTTCGTGACTTTTCAAGTTTTGAACCTACGTAACTTCGGCAAATGAGCTCCAAATCGCTTCAAAATTTTACCACAGAATCATCTCGACGAGCTCTTTAACATGACAAATAAGGCTTCATTGTATCTTGGTGAGTTTTCTAGAAAACGAGTAATTTATGTGCTCAAACACACATCTTTCGTGACTTTTCAAGCTTTGAACCTCCGTAACTTCGGCAAATGAGCTCCAAATCGCTTCAAAATTTTACCACAGAATCATCTCGACGAGCTCTTTAACATGACAAATAAGGCTTCATTGTATCTTGGTGAGTTTTCCAGAAAACGAGTAATTTATGTGCACAAACACACTTCTTTCGTGACTTTTCAAGCTTTGAACCTCCGTAACTTCGGCAAATGAGCTTCAAATCGCTTCAAAATTTTACCAAAGAATCACCTCGACGAGCTCTTGAACAAGACATATAAGGCTTCATTGTATCTTGGTGAGTTTTCTAGAAAACGAGTGATTTATGTGCACAAACACACTTCGTTCGTGACTTTTCAAGTTTTGAACCTACGTAACTTCGGCAAATGAGCTCTAACTACCTTCAAAATTTAAACACAGAATCACCTCGACGAGTTCTTTAACATGACAAATGAGGCTTCATTGTATCTTGGTGAGTTTTCTAGAAAACGAGTAATTTATGTGCACAAACACACTTCGTTCGTGACTTTTCAAGTTTTGAACCTACGTAACTTCGGCAAATGAGCTCCAACTACTTTCAAAATTTGACCACAGAATCACCTCGACGAGTTCTTTAACATGACAAATGAGGCTTCATTGTATCTTGGTGAGTTTTCTAGAAAACGAGTAATTTATGTGCACAAACACACTTCTTTCGTGACTTTTCAAGCTTTGAACCTCCGTAACTTCTGCAAATGAGCTTCAAATACCTTCAAAATTTGACCACAGAATCACCTCGACGAGCTCTTTAACATGACAAATAAGGCTTCATTGTATCTTGGTGAGTTTTCCAGAAAACGAGTAATTTATGTGCACAGACACACTTCTTTCGTGACTTTTCAAGCTTTGAACCTCCGTAACTTCGGCAAATGAGCTTCAAATTCCGTCAAAAATTGATCATAGAATCACCTCGTTGAGCTCTTCATCATGACTCAGAAGGCTTCATTGTATCTTGGTGAGTTTTCTAGAAAACGAGTAATTTATGTGCTCAAACACACATCTTTCGTGACTTTTCAAGCTTTGAACCTCCGTAACTTCGGCAAATGAGCTCCAAATCGCTTCAAAATTTTACCACAGAATCATCTCGACGAGCTCTTTAACATGACAAATAAGGCTTCATTGTATCTTGGTGAGTTTTCCAGAAAACGAGTAATTTATGTGCACAAACACACTTCTTTCGTGACTTTTCAAGCTTTGAACCTCCGTAACTTCGGCAAAGGAGCTCCAACTACCTTCAAAATTTGACCACAGAATCACATCGACGAACTCTTTTTAACACAGTTAAGAAGGCTTCATTGCATCTTGGTGAGTTTTCCAGAAAACGAGTAATTTATGTGCACAAACACACTTCTTTCGTGACTTTTCAAGCTTTGAACCTCCGTAACTTCGGCAAAGGAGCTCCAACTACCTTCAAAATTTGACCACAGAATCACATCGACGAATTCTTTTTAACACAGTTAAGAAGGCTTCATTGCATCTTGGTGAGTTTTCCAGAAAACGAGTAATTTATGTGCACAAACACACTTCTTTCGTGACTTTTCAAGCTTTGAACCTCCGTAACTTCGGCAAAGGAGCTCCAACTACCTTCAAAATTTGACCACAGAATCACATCGACGAACTCTTTTTAACACAGTTAAGAAGGCTTCATTGCATCTTGGTGAGTTTTCCAGAAAACGAGTAATTTATGTGCACAAACACACATCTTTCGTGACTTTTCAAGTTTTGAACCTACGTAACTTCGGCAAATGAGCTCCAACTACCTTCAAAATTTGACCACAGAATCACCTCGACGAGCTTTTTAACATGACAAATAAGGCTTCATTGTATCTTGGTGAGTTTTCCAGAAAACGAGTAATTTATGTGCACAAACACACTTCGTTCGTGACTTTTCAAGCTTTGAACCTCCGTAACTTCTGCAAATGAGCTTCAAATACCTTCAAAATTTGACCACAGAATCACCTCGACGAGCTCTTTAACATGACAAATAAGGCTTCATTGTATCTTGGTGAGTTTTCCAGAAAACGAGTAATTTATGTGCACAAACACACTTCTTTCGTGACTTTTCAAGCTTTGAACCTCCGTAACTTCGGCAAATGAGCTCCAAATCGCTTCAAAATTTTACCACAGAATCATCTCGACGAGCTCTTTAACATGACAAATAAGGCTTCATTGTATCTTGGTGAGTTTTCTAGAAAACGAGTAATTTATGTGCACAAACACACTTCTTTCGTGACTTTTCAAGCTTTGAACCTCCGTAACTTCGGCAAATGAGCTCCAAATCGCTTCAAAATTTTACCACAGAATCATCTCGACGAGCTCTTTAACATGACAAATAAGGCTTCATTGTATCTTGGTGAGTTTTCCAGAAAACGAGTAATTTATGTGCACAAACACACTTCTTTCGTGACTTTTCAAGCTTTGAACCTCCGTAACTTCGGCAAATGAGCTCCAAATCGCTTCAAAATTTTACCACAGAATCATCTCGACGAGCTCTTTAACATGACAAATAAGGCTTCATTGTATCTTGGTGAGTTTTCTAGAAAACGAGTAATTTATGTGCTCAAACACACATCTTTCGTGACTTTTCAAGCTTTGAACCTCCGTAACTTCGGCAAATGAGCTCCAAATCGCTTCAAAATTTGACCACAGAATCACATCGACGAACTCTTTTTAACACAGTTAAGAAGGCTTCATTGTATCTTGGTGAGTTTTCCAGAAAACGAGTAATTTATGTGCACAAACACACTTCTTTCGTGACTTTTCAAGCTTTGAACCTCCGTAACTTCGGCAAAGGAGCTCCAACTACCTTCAAAATTTGACCACAGAATCACATCGACGAACTCTTTTTAACACAGTTAAGAAGGCTTCATTGTATCTTGGTGAGTTTTCCAGAAAACGAGTAATTTATATGCACAAACACACTTCTTTCGTGACTTTTCAAGCTTTGAACCTCCGTAACTTCGGCAAAGGAGCTCCAACTACCTTCAAAATTTGACCACAGAATCACATCGACGAATTCTTTTTAACACAGTTAAGAAGGCTTCATTGCATCTTGGTGAGTTTTCCAGAAAACGAGTAATTTATGTGCACAAACACACTTCTTTCGTGACTTTTCAAGCTTTGAACCTCCGTAACTTCGGCAAAGGAGCTCCAACTACCTTCAAAATTTGACCACAGAATCACATCGACGAACTCTTTTTAACACAGTTAAGAAGGCTTCATTGCATCTTGGTGAGTTTTCCAGAAAACGAGTAATTTATGTGCACAAACACACATCTTTCGTGACTTTTCAAGTTTTGAACCTACGTAACTTCGGCAAATGAGCTCCAACTACCTTCAAAATTTGACCACAGAATCACCTCGACGAGCTTTTTAACATGACAAATAAGGCTTCATTGTATCTTGGTGAGTTTTCCAGAAAACGAGTAATTTATGTGCACAAACACACTTCGTTCGTGACTTTTCAAGCTTTGAACCTCCGTAACTTCTGCAAATGAGCTTCAAATACCTTCAAAATTTGACCACAGAATCACCTCGACGAGCTCTTTACCATGACAAATAAGGCTTCATTGTATCTTGGTGAGTTTTCCAGAAAACGAGTAATTTATGTGCACAAACACACTTCTTTCGTGACTTTTCAAGCTTTGAACCTCCGTAACTTCGGCAAAGGAGCTCCAACTACCTTCAAAATTTGACCACAGAATCACATCGACGAATTCTTTTTAACACAGTTAAGAAGGCTTCATTGCATCTTGGTGAGTTTTCCAGAAAACGAGTAATTTATGTGCACAAACACACTTCTTTCGTGACTTTTCAAGCTTTGAACCTCCGTAACTTCGGCAAAGGAGCTCCAACTACCTTCAAAATTTGACCACAGAATCACATCGACGAACTCTTTTTAACACAGTTAAGAAGGCTTCATTGCATCTTGGTGAGTTTTCCAGAAAACGAGTAATTTATGTGCACAAACACACATCTTTCGTGACTTTTCAAGTTTTGAACCTACGTAACTTCGGCAAATGAGCTCCAACTACCTTCAAAATTTGACCACAGAATCACCTCGACGAGCTTTTTAACATGACAAATAAGGCTTCATTGTATCTTGGTGAGTTTTCCAGAAAACGAGTAATTTATGTGCACAAACACACTTCGTTCGTGACTTTTCAAGCTTTGAACCTCCGTAACTTCTGCAAATGAGCTTCAAATACCTTCAAAATTTGACCACAGAATCACATCGACGAATTCTTTTTAACACAGTTAAGAAGGCTTCATTGCATCTTGGTGAGTTTTCCAGAAAACGAGTAATTTATGTGCACAAACACACTTCTTTCGTGACTTTTCAAGCTTTGAACCTCCGTAACTTCGGCAAAGGAGCTCCAACTACCTTCAAAATTTGACCACAGAATCACATCGACGAACTCTTTTTAACACAGTTAAGAAGGCTTCATTGTATCTTGGTGAGTTTTCTAGAAAACGAGTAATTTATGTGCTCAAACACACATCTTTCGTGACTTTTCAAGTTTTGAACCTACGTAACTTCGGCAAATGAGCTCCAAATCGCTTCAAAATTTTACCACAGAATCATCTCGACGAGCTCTTTAACATGACAAATAAGGCTTCATTGTATCTTGGTGAGTTTTCTAGAAAACGAGTAATTTATGTGCTCAAACACACATCTTTCGTGACTTTTCAAGCTTTGAACCTCCGTAACTTCGGCAAATGAGCTTCAAATACCTTCAAAATTTGACCACAGAATCACCTCGACGAGTAATTTATCACGACTAATAAGGCTTCATTGTATCTTGGTGAGTTTTCTAGAAAACGAGTGATTTATGTGCACAAACACACATCTTTCGTGACTTTTCAAGATTTGAACCTCCGTAACTTCGGCAAATGTGCTTCAAATTCCGTCAAAAATTGATCATAGAATCACCTCGTTGAGCTCTTCATCATGACTCAGAAGGCTTCATTGTATCTTGGTGAGTTTTCTAGAAAACGAGTAATTTATGTGCTCAAACACACATCTTTCGTGACTTTTCAAGCTTTGAACCTACGTAACTTCGGCAAATGAGCTCCAAATCGCTTCAAAATTTTACCACAGAATCATCTCGACGAGCTCTTTAACATGACAAATAAGGCTTCATTGTATCTTGGTGAGTTTTCTAGAAAACGAGTAATTTATGTGCTCAAACACACATCTTTCGTGACTTTTCAAGTTTTGAACCTACGTAACTTCGGCAAATGAGCTCCAAATCGCTTCAAAATTTTACCACAGAATCATCTCGACGAGCTCTTTAACATGACAAATAAGGCTTCATTGTATCTTGGTGAGTTTTCTAGAAAACGAGTAATTTATGTGCTCAAACACACATCTTTCGTGACTTTTCAAGCTTTGAACCTCCGTAACTTCGGCAAATGAGCTCCAAATCGCTTCAAAATTTTACCACAGAATCATCTCGACGAGCTCTTTAACATGACAAATAAGGCTTCATTGTATCTTGGTGAGTTTTCCAGAAAACGAGTAATTTATGTGCACAAACACACTTCTTTCGTGACTTTTCAAGCTTTGAACCTCCGTAACTTCGGCAAATGAGCTTCAAATCGCTTCAAAATTTTACCAAAGAATCACCTCGACGAGCTCTTGAACAAGACATATAAGGCTTCATTGTATCTTGGTGAGTTTTCTAGAAAACGAGTGATTTATGTGCACAAACACACTTCGTTCGTGACTTTTCAAGTTTTGAACCTACGTAACTTCGGCAAATGAGCTCTAACTACCTTCAAAATTTAAACACAGAATCACCTCGACGAGTTCTTTAACATGACAAATGAGGCTTCATTGTATCTTGGTGAGTTTTCTAGAAAACGAGTAATTTATGTGCACAAACACACTTCGTTCGTGACTTTTCAAGTTTTGAACCTACGTAACTTCGGCAAATGAGCTCCAACTACTTTCAAAATTTGACCACAGAATCACCTCGACGAGTTCTTTAACATGACAAATAAGGCTTCATTGTATCTTGGTGAGTTTTCCAGAAAACGAGTAATTTATGTGCACAAACACACTTCGTTCGTGACTTTTCAAGCTTTGAACCTCCGTAACTTCTGCAAATGAGCTTCAAATACCTTCAAAATTTGACCACAGAATCACCTCGACGAGTTCTTTAACATGACAAATAAGGCTTCATTGTATCTTGGTGAGTTTTCCAGAAAACGAGTAATTTATGTGCACAAACACACTTCGTTCGTGACTTTTCAAGCTTTGAACCTCCGTAACTTCTGCAAATGAGCTTCAAATACCTTCAAAATTTGACCACAGAATCACCTCGACGAGCTCTTTAACATGACAAATAAGGCTTCATTGTATCTTGGTGAGTTTTCCAGAAAACGAGTAATTTATGTGCACAAACACACTTCTTTCGTGACTTTTCAAGCTTTGAACCTCCGTAACTTCGGCAAATGAGCTCCAAATCGCTTCAAAATTTTACCACAGAATCATCTCGACGAGCTCTTTAACATGACAAATAAGGCTTCATTGTATCTTGGTGAGTTTTCCAGAAAACGAGTAATTTATGTGCACAAACACACTTCGTTCGTGACTTTTCAAGCTTTGAACCTCCGTAACTTCTGCAAATGAGCTCCAAATCGCTTCAAAATTTTACCACAGAATCATCTCGACGAGCTCTTTAATATGACAAATAAGGCTTCATTGTATCTTGGTGAGTTTTCCAGAAAACGAGTAATTTATGTGCACAAACACACTTCTTTCGTGACTTTTCAAGCTTTGAACCTCCGTAACTTCGGCAAATGAGCTCCAAATCGCTTCAAAATTTTACCACAGAATCATCTCGACGAGCTCTTTAACATGACAAATAAGGCTTCATTGTATCTTGGTGAGTTTTCTAGAAAACGAGTAATTTATGTGCACAAACACACTTCTTTCGTGACTTTTCAAGCTTTGAACCTCCGTAACTTCGGCAAATGAGCTCCAAATCGCTTCAAAATTTTACCACAGAATCATCTCGACGAGCTCTTTAACATGACAAATAAGGCTTCATTGTATCTTGGTGAGTTTTCCAGAAAACGAGTAATTTATGTGCACAAACACACTTCTTTCGTGACTTTTCAAGCTTTGAACCTCCGTAACTTCGGCAAATGAGCTCCAAATCGCTTCAAAATTTTACCACAGAATCATCTCGACGAGCTCTTTAACATGACAAATAAGGCTTCATTGTATCTTGGTGAGTTTTCTAGAAAACGAGTAATTTATGTGCTCAAACACACATCTTTCGTGACTTTTCAAGCTTTGAACCTCCGTAACTTCGGCAAATGAGCTCCAAATCGCTTCAAAATTTGACCACAGAATCACATCGACGAACTCTTTTTAACACAGTTAAGAAGGCTTCATTGTATCTTGGTGAGTTTTCCAGAAAACGAGTAATTTATGTGCACAAACACACTTCTTTCGTGACTTTTCAAGCTTTGAACCTCCGTAACTTCGGCAAAGGAGCTCCAACTACCTTCAAAATTTGACCACAGAATCACATCGACGAACTCTTTTTAACACAGTTAAGAAGGCTTCATTGTATCTTGGTGAGTTTTCCAGAAAACGAGTAATTTATATGCACAAACACACTTCTTTCGTGACTTTTCAAGCTTTGAACCTCCGTAACTTCGGCAAAGGAGCTCCAACTACCTTCAAAATTTGACCACAGAATCACATCGACGAATTCTTTTTAACACAGTTAAGAAGGCTTCATTGCATCTTGGTGAGTTTTCCAGAAAACGAGTAATTTATGTGCACAAACACACTTCTTTCGTGACTTTTCAAGCTTTGAACCTCCGTAACTTCGGCAAAGGAGCTCCAACTACCTTCAAAATTTGACCACAGAATCACATCGACGAACTCTTTTTAACACAGTTAAGAAGGCTTCATTGCATCTTGGTGAGTTTTCCAGAAAACGAGTAATTTATGTGCACAAACACACATCTTTCGTGACTTTTCAAGTTTTGAACCTACGTAACTTCGGCAAATGAGCTCCAACTACCTTCAAAATTTGACCACAGAATCACCTCGACGAGCTTTTTAACATGACAAATAAGGCTTCATTGTATCTTGGTGAGTTTTCCAGAAAACGAGTAATTTATGTGCACAAACACACTTCGTTCGTGACTTTTCAAGCTTTGAACCTCCGTAACTTCTGCAAATGAGCTTCAAATACCTTCAAAATTTGACCACAGAATCACCTCGACGAGCTCTTTACCATGACAAATAAGGCTTCATTGTATCTTGGTGAGTTTTCCAGAAAACGAGTAATTTATGTGCACAAACACACTTCTTTCGTGACTTTTCAAGCTTTGAACCTCCGTAACTTCGGCAAAGGAGCTCCAACTACCTTCAAAATTTGACCACAGAATCACATCGACGAATTCTTTTTAACACAGTTAAGAAGGCTTCATTGCATCTTGGTGAGTTTTCCAGAAAACGAGTAATTTATGTGCACAAACACACTTCTTTCGTGACTTTTCAAGCTTTGAACCTCCGTAACTTCGGCAAAGGAGCTCCAACTACCTTCAAAATTTGACCACAGAATCACATCGACGAACTCTTTTTAACACAGTTAAGAAGGCTTCATTGCATCTTGGTGAGTTTTCCAGAAAACGAGTAATTTATGTGCACAAACACACATCTTTCGTGACTTTTCAAGTTTTGAACCTACGTAACTTCGGCAAATGAGCTCCAACTACCTTCAAAATTTGACCACAGAATCACCTCGACGAGCTTTTTAACATGACAAATAAGGCTTCATTGTATCTTGGTGAGTTTTCCAGAAAACGAGTAATTTATGTGCACAAACACACTTCGTTCGTGACTTTTCAAGCTTTGAACCTCCGTAACTTCTGCAAATGAGCTTCAAATACCTTCAAAATTTGACCACAGAATCACATCGACGAATTCTTTTTAACACAGTTAAGAAGGCTTCATTGCATCTTGGTGAGTTTTCCAGAAAACGAGTAATTTATGTGCACAAACACACTTCTTTCGTGACTTTTCAAGCTTTGAACCTCCGTAACTTCGGCAAAGGAGCTCCAACTACCTTCAAAATTTGACCACAGAATCACATCGACGAACTCTTTTTAACACAGTTAAGAAGGCTTCATTGTATCTTGGTGAGTTTTCTAGAAAACGAGTAATTTATGTGCTCAAACACACATCTTTCGTGACTTTTCAAGTTTTGAACCTACGTAACTTCGGCAAATGAGCTCCAAATCGCTTCAAAATTTTACCACAGAATCATCTCGACGAGCTCTTTAACATGACAAATAAGGCTTCATTGTATCTTGGTGAGTTTTCTAGAAAACGAGTAATTTATGTGCTCAAACACACATCTTTCGTGACTTTTCAAGCTTTGAACCTCCGTAACTTCGGCAAATGAGCTTCAAATACCTTCAAAATTTGACCACAGAATCACCTCGACGAGTAATTTATCACGACTAATAAGGCTTCATTGTATCTTGGTGAGTTTTCTAGAAAACGAGTGATTTATGTGCACAAACACACATCTTTCGTGACTTTTCAAGATTTGAACCTCCGTAACTTCGGCAAATGTGCTTCAAATTCCGTCAAAAATTGATCATAGAATCACCTCGTTGAGCTCTTCATCATGACTCAGAAGGCTTCATTGTATCTTGGTGAGTTTTCTAGAAAACGAGTAATTTATGTGCTCAAACACACATCTTTCGTGACTTTTCAAGCTTTGAACCTACGTAACTTCGGCAAATGAGCTCCAAATCGCTTCAAAATTTTACCACAGAATCATCTCGACGAGCTCTTTAACATGACAAATAAGGCTTCATTGTATCTTGGTGAGTTTTCTAGAAAACGAGTAATTTATGTGCTCAAACACACATCTTTCGTGACTTTTCAAGTTTTGAACCTACGTAACTTCGGCAAATGAGCTCCAAATCGCTTCAAAATTTTACCACAGAATCATCTCGACGAGCTCTTTAACATGACAAATAAGGCTTCATTGTATCTTGGTGAGTTTTCTAGAAAACGAGTAATTTATGTGCTCAAACACACATCTTTCGTGACTTTTCAAGCTTTGAACCTCCGTAACTTCGGCAAATGAGCTCCAAATCGCTTCAAAATTTTACCACAGAATCATCTCGACGAGCTCTTTAACATGACAAATAAGGCTTCATTGTATCTTGGTGAGTTTTCCAGAAAACGAGTAATTTATGTGCACAAACACACTTCTTTCGTGACTTTTCAAGCTTTGAACCTCCGTAACTTCGGCAAATGAGCTTCAAATCGCTTCAAAATTTTACCAAAGAATCACCTCGACGAGCTCTTGAACAAGACATATAAGGCTTCATTGTATCTTGGTGAGTTTTCTAGAAAACGAGTGATTTATGTGCACAAACACACTTCGTTCGTGACTTTTCAAGTTTTGAACCTACGTAACTTCGGCAAATGAGCTCTAACTACCTTCAAAATTTAAACACAGAATCACCTCGACGAGTTCTTTAACATGACAAATGAGGCTTCATTGTATCTTGGTGAGTTTTCTAGAAAACGAGTAATTTATGTGCACAAACACACTTCGTTCGTGACTTTTCAAGTTTTGAACCTACGTAACTTCGGCAAATGAGCTCCAACTACTTTCAAAATTTGACCACAGAATCACCTCGACGAGTTCTTTAACATGACAAATGAGGCTTCATTGTATCTTGGTGAGTTTTCTAGAAAACGAGTAATTTATGTGCACAAACACACTTCTTTCGTGACTTTTCAAGCTTTGAACCTCCGTAACTTCTGCAAATGAGCTTCAAATACCTTCAAAATTTGACCACAGAATCACCTCGACGAGCTCTTTAACATGACAAATAAGGCTTCATTGTATCTTGGTGAGTTTTCCAGAAAACGAGTAATTTATGTGCACAGACACACTTCTTTCGTGACTTTTCAAGCTTTGAACCTCCGTAACTTCGGCAAATGAGCTTCAAATACCTTCAAAATTTGACCACAGAATCACCTCGACGAGTAATTTATCACGACTAATAAGGCTTCATTGTATCTTGGTGAGTTTTCTAGAAAACGAGTGATTTATGTGCACAAACACACATCTTTCGTGACTTTTCAAGATTTGAACCTCCGTAACTTCGGCAAATGTGCTTCAAATTCCGTCAAAAATTGATCATAGAATCACCTCGTTGAGCTCTTCATCATGACTCAGAAGGCTTCATTGTATCTTGGTGAGTTTTCTAGAAAACGAGTAATTTATGTGCTCAAACAAACATCTTTCGTGACTTTTCAAGCTTTGAACCTCCGTAACTTCGGCAAATGAGCTCCAAATCGCTTCAAAATTTTACCACAGAATCATCTCGACGAGCTCTTTAACATGACAAATAAGGCTTCATTGTATCTTGGTGAGTTTTCCAGAAAACGAGTAATTTATGTGCACAAACACACTTCTTTCGTGACTTTTCAAGCTTTGAACCTCCGTAACTTCGGCAAAGGAGCTCCAACTACCTTCAAAATTTGACCACAGAATCACATCGACGAACTCTTTTTAACACAGTTAAGAAGGCTTCATTGCATCTTGGTGAGTTTTCCAGAAAACGAGTAATTTATGTGCACAAACACACTTCTTTCGTGACTTTTCAAGCTTTGAACCTCCGTAACTTCGGCAAAGGAGCTCCAACTACCTTCAAAATTTGACCACAGAATCACATCGACGAATTCTTTTTAACACAGTTAAGAAGGCTTCATTGCATCTTGGTGAGTTTTCCAGAAAACGAGTAATTTATGTGCACAAACACACTTCTTTCGTGACTTTTCAAGCTTTGAACCTCCGTAACTTCGGCAAAGGAGCTCCAACTACCTTCAAAATTTGACCACAGAATCACATCGACGAACTCTTTTTAACACAGTTAAGAAGGCTTCATTGCATCTTGGTGAGTTTTCCAGAAAACGAGTAATTTATGTGCACAAACACACATCTTTCGTGACTTTTCAAGTTTTGAACCTACGTAACTTCGGCAAATGAGCTCCAACTACCTTCAAAATTTGACCACAGAATCACCTCGACGAGCTTTTTAACATGACAAATAAGGCTTCATTGTATCTTGGTGAGTTTTCCAGAAAACGAGTAATTTATGTGCACAAACACACTTCGTTCGTGACTTTTCAAGCTTTGAACCTCCGTAACTTCTGCAAATGAGCTTCAAATACCTTCAAAATTTGACCACAGAATCACCTCGACGAGCTCTTTAACATGACAAATAAGGCTTCATTGTATCTTGGTGAGTTTTCCAGAAAACGAGTAATTTATGTGCACAAACACACTTCTTTCGTGACTTTTCAAGCTTTGAACCTCCGTAACTTCGGCAAATGAGCTCCAAATCGCTTCAAAATTTTACCACAGAATCATCTCGACGAGCTCTTTAACATGACAAATAAGGCTTCATTGTATCTTGGTGAGTTTTCTAGAAAACGAGTAATTTATGTGCTCAAACACACATCTTTCGTGACTTTTCAAGCTTTGAACCTCCGTAACTTCGGCAAATGAGCTCCAAATCGCTTCAAAATTTGACCACAGAATCACATCGACGAACTCTTTTTAACACAGTTAAGAAGGCTTCATTGTATCTTGGTGAGTTTTCCAGAAAACGAGTAATTTATGTGCACAAACACACTTCTTTCGTGACTTTTCAAGCTTTGAACCTCCGTAACTTCGGCAAAGGAGCTCCAACTACCTTCAAAATTTGACCACAGAATCACCTCGACGAGTAATTTATCACGACTAATAAGGCTTCATTGTATCTTGGTGAGTTTTCTAGAAAACGAGTGATTTATGTGCACAAACACACATCTTTCGTGACTTTTCAAGATTTGAACCTCCGTAACTTCGGCAAATGTGCTTCAAATTCCGTCAAAAATTGATCATAGAATCACCTCGTTGAGCTCTTCATCATGACTCAGAAGGCTTCATTGTATCTTGGTGAGTTTTCCAGAAAACGAGTAATTTATGTGCACAAACACACTTCTTTCGTGACTTTTCAAGCTTTGAACCTCCGTAACTTCGGCAAATGAGCTCCAAATCGCTTCAAAATTTTACCACAGAATCATCTCGACGAGCTCTTTAACATGACAAATAAGGCTTCATTGTATCTTGGTGAGTTTTCTAGAAAACGAGTAATTTATGTGCTCAAACACACATCTTTCGTGACTTTTCAAGCTTTGAACCTCCGTAACTTCGGCAAATGAGCTCCAAATCGCTTCAAAATTTGACCACAGAATCACATCGACGAACTCTTTTTAACACAGTTAAGAAGGCTTCATTGTATCTTGGTGAGTTTTCCAGAAAACGAGTAATTTATGTGCACAGACACACTTCTTTCGTGACTTTTCAAGCTTTGAACCTCCGTAACTTCGGCAAATGAGCTTCAAATACCTTCAAAATTTGACCACAGAATCACCTCGACGAGTAATTTATCACGACTAATAAGGCTTCATTGTATCTTGGTGAGTTTTCTAGAAAACGAGTGATTTATGTGCACAAACACACATCTTTCGTGACTTTTCAAGATTTGAACCTCCGTAACTTCGGCAAATGTGCTTCAAATTCCGTCAAAAATTGATCATAGAATCACCTCGTTGAGCTCTTCATCATGACTCAGAAGGCTTCATTGTATCTTGGTGAGTTTTCTAGAAAACGAGTAATTTATGTGCTCAAACACACATCTTTCGTGACTTTTCAAGCTTTGAACCTCCGTAACTTCGGCAAATGAGCTCCAAATCGCTTCAAAATTTTACCACAGAATCATCTCGACGAGCTCTTTAACATGACAAATAAGGCTTCATTGTATCTTGGTGAGTTTTCCAGAAAACGAGTAATTTATGTGCACAAACACACTTCTTTCGTGACTTTTCAAGCTTTGAACCTCCGTAACTTCGGCAAAGGAGCTCCAACTACCTTCAAAATTTGACCACAGAATCACATCGACGAACTCTTTTTAACACAGTTAAGAAGGCTTCATTGCATCTTGGTGAGTTTTCCAGAAAACGAGTAATTTATGTGCACAAACACACTTCTTTCGTGACTTTTCAAGCTTTGAACCTCCGTAACTTCGGCAAAGGAGCTCCAACTACCTTCAAAATTTGACCACAGAATCACATCGACGAATTCTTTTTAACACAGTTAAGAAGGCTTCATTGCATCTTGGTGAGTTTTCCAGAAAACGAGTAATTTATGTGCACAAACACACTTCTTTCGTGACTTTTCAAGCTTTGAACCTCCGTAACTTCGGCAAAGGAGCTCCAACTACCTTCAAAATTTGACCACAGAATCACATCGACGAACTCTTTTTAACACAGTTAAGAAGGCTTCATTGCATCTTGGTGAGTTTTCCAGAAAACGAGTAATTTATGTGCACAAACACACATCTTTCGTGACTTTTCAAGTTTTGAACCTACGTAACTTCGGCAAATGAGCTCCAACTACCTTCAAAATTTGACCACAGAATCACCTCGACGAGCTTTTTAACATGACAAATAAGGCTTCATTGTATCTTGGTGAGTTTTCCAGAAAACGAGTAATTTATGTGCACAAACACACTTCGTTCGTGACTTTTCAAGCTTTGAACCTCCGTAACTTCTGCAAATGAGCTTCAAATACCTTCAAAATTTGACCACAGAATCACCTCGACGAGCTCTTTAACATGACAAATAAGGCTTCATTGTATCTTGGTGAGTTTTCCAGAAAACGAGTAATTTATGTGCACAAACACACTTCTTTCGTGACTTTTCAAGCTTTGAACCTCCGTAACTTCGGCAAATGAGCTCCAAATCGCTTCAAAATTTTACCACAGAATCATCTCGACGAGCTCTTTAACATGACAAATAAGGCTTCATTGTATCTTGGTGAGTTTTCTAGAAAACGAGTAATTTATGTGCTCAAACACACATCTTTCGTGACTTTTCAAGCTTTGAACCTCCGTAACTTCGGCAAATGAGCTCCAAATCGCTTCAAAATTTGACCACAGAATCACATCGACGAACTCTTTTTAACACAGTTAAGAAGGCTTCATTGTATCTTGGTGAGTTTTCCAGAAAACGAGTAATTTATGTGCACAAACACACTTCTTTCGTGACTTTTCAAGCTTTGAACCTCCGTAACTTCGGCAAAGGAGCTCCAACTACCTTCAAAATTTGACCACAGAATCACATCGACGAACTCTTTTTAACACAGTTAAGAAGGCTTCATTGTATCTTGGTGAGTTTTCCAGAAAACGAGTAATTTATATGCACAAACACACTTCTTTCGTGACTTTTCAAGCTTTGAACCTCCGTAACTTCGGCAAAGGAGCTCCAACTACCTTCAAAATTTGACCACAGAATCACATCGACGAATTCTTTTTAACACAGTTAAGAAGGCTTCATTGCATCTTGGTGAGTTTTCCAGAAAACGAGTAATTTATGTGCACAAACACACTTCTTTCGTGACTTTTCAAGCTTTGAACCTCCGTAACTTCGGCAAAGGAGCTCCAACTACCTTCAAAATTTGACCACAGAATCACATCGACGAATTCTTTTTAACACAGTTAAGAAGGCTTCATTGCATCTTGGTGAGTTTTCCAGAAAACGAGTAATTTATGTGCACAAACACACTTCTTTCGTGACTTTTCAAGCTTTGAACCTCCGTAACTTCGGCAAAGGAGCTCCAACTACCTTCAAAATTTGACCACAGAATCACATCGACGAACTCTTTTTAACACAGTTAAGAAGGCTTCATTGCATCTTGGTGAGTTTTCCAGAAAACGAGTAATTTATGTGCACAAACACACATCTTTCGTGACTTTTCAAGTTTTGAACCTACGTAACTTCGGCAAATGAGCTCCAACTACCTTCAAAATTTGACCACAGAATCACCTCGACGAGCTTTTTAACATGACAAATAAGGCTTCATTGTATCTTGGTGAGTTTTCCAGAAAACGAGTAATTTATGTGCACAAACACACTTCGTTCGTGACTTTTCAAGCTTTGAACCTCCGTAACTTCTGCAAATGAGCTTCAAATACCTTCAAAATTTGACCACAGAATCACCTCGACGAGCTTTTTAACATGACAAATAAGGCTTCATTGTATCTTGGTGAGTTTTCCAGAAAACGAGTAATTTATGTGCACAAACACACTTCTTTCGTGACTTTTCAAGCTTTGAACCTCCGTAACTTCGGCAAATGAGCTTCAAATACCTTCAAAATTTGACCACAGAATCACCTCGACGAGTAATTTAACACGACTAATAAGGCTTCATTGTATCTTGGTGAGTTTTTTAGAAAACGAGTAATTTATGTGCACAAACACACATCTTTCGTGACTTTTCAAGCTTTGAACCTCCGTAACTTCGGCAAATGAGCTCCAAATCGCTTCAAAATTTTACCACAGTATCACCTCGACGAGCTCTTTAACATAACAAATAAGGCTTCATTGTATCTTGGTGAGTTTTCCAGAAAACGAGTAATTTATGTGCACAAACACACTTCTTTCGTGACTTTTCAAGCTTTGAACCTCCGTAACTTCGGCAAAGGAGCTCCAACTACCTTCAAAATTTGACCACAGAATCACATCGACGAACTCTTTTTAACTCAGTTAAGAAGGCTTCATTGTATCTTGGTGAGTTTTCTAGAAAACGAGTGATTTATGTGCACAAACACACTTCTTTCGTGACTTTTCAAGTTTTGGACCTCCGTAACTTCGGCAAATGAGCTCCAAATCGCTTCAAAATTTTACCACAGAATCACCTCGACGAGCTCTTTAACATGACAAATAAGGCTTCATTGTATCTTGGTGAGTTTTCTAGAAAACGAGTAATTTATGTGCTCAAACACACATCTTTCGTGACTTTTCAAGCTTTGAACCTCCGTAACTTCGGCAAATGAGCTCCAAATCGCTTCAAAATTTTACCACAGAATCATCTCGACGAGCTCTTTAACATGACAAATAAGGCTTCATTGTATCTTGGTGAGTTTTCCAGAAAACGAGTAATTTATGTGCACAAACACACTTCTTTCGTGACTTTTCAAGCTTTGAACCTCCGTAACTTCGGCAAAGGAGCTCCAACTACCTTCAAAATTTGACCACAGAATCACATCGACGAACTCTTTTTAACACAGTTAAGAAGGCTTCATTGTATCTTGGTGAGTTTTCCAGAAAACGAGTAATTTATGTGCACAAACACACTTCTTTCGTGACTTTTCAAGCTTTGAACCTCCGTAACTTCGGCAAAGGAGCTCCAACTACCTTCAAAATTTGACCACAGAATCACATCGACGAACTCTTTTTAACACAGTTAAGAAGGCTTCATTGCATCTTGGTGAGTTTTCCAGAAAACGAGTAATTTATGTGCACAAACACACATCTTTCGTGACTTTTCAAGTTTTGAACCTACGTAACTTCGGCAAATGAGCTCCAACTACCTTCAAAATTTGACCACAGAATCACCTCGACGAGCTCTTTAACATGACAAATAAGGCTTCATTGTATCTTGGTGAGTTTTCCAGAAAACGAGTAATTTATGTGCACAAACACACTTCGTTCGTGACTTTTCAAGCTTTGAACCTCCGTAACTTCTGCAAATGAGCTTCAAATACCTTCAAAATTTGACCACAGAATCACCTCGACGAGCTCTTTAACATGACAAATAAGGCTTCATTGTATCTTGGTGAGTTTTCCAGAAAACGAGTAATTTATGTGCACAAACACACTTCTTTCGTGACTTTTCAAGCTTTGAACCTCCGTAACTTCGGCAAATGAGCTTCAAATACCTTCAAAATTTGACCACAGAATCACCTCGACGAGTAATTTAACACGACTAATAAGGCTTCATTGTATCTTGGTGAGTTTTCTAGAAAACGAGTGATTTATGTGCACAAACACACATCTTTCGTGACTTTTCAAGATTTGAACCTCCGTAACTTCGGCAAATGTGCTTCAACTTCCGTCAAAAATTGATCATAGAATCACCTCGTTGAGCTCTTCATCATGACTCAGAAGGCTTCATTGTATCTTGGTGAGTTTTCTAGAAAACGAGTAATTTATGTGCTCAAACACACATCTTTCGTGACTTTTCAAGCTTTGAACCTCCGTAACTTCGGCAAATGAGCTCCAAATCGCTTCAAAATTTTACCACAGAATCATCTCGACGAGCTCTTTAACATGACAAATAAGGCTTCATTGTATCTTGGTGAGTTTTCTAGAAAACGAGTAATTTATGTGCTCAAACACACATCTTTCGTGACTTTTCAAGTTTTGAACCTACGTAACTTCGGCAAATGAGCTCCAAATCGCTTCAAAATTTTACCACAGAATCATCTCGACGAGCTCTTTAACATGACAAATAAGGCTTCATTGTATCTTGGTGAGTTTTCCAGAAAACGAGTAATTTATATGCACAAACACACTTCTTTCGTGACTTTTCAAGCTTTGAACCTCCGTAACTTCTGCAAATGAGCTTCAAATACCTTCAAAATTTGACCACAGAATCACCTCGACGAGCTCTTTAACATGACTAAGACGGCTTCATTGTATCTTGGTGAGTTTTCCAGAAAACGAGTAATTTATGTGCACAAACACACTTCTTTCGTGACTTTTCAAGCTTTGAACCTCCGTAACTTCGGCAAATGAGCTCCAAATCGCTTCAAAATTTTACCACAGAATCATCTCGACGAGCTCTTTAACATGACAAATAAGGCTTCATTGTATCTTGGTGAGTTTTCCAGAAAACGAGTAATTTATGTGCACAAACACACTTCTTTCGTGACTTTTCAAGCTTTGAACCTCCGTAACTTCGGCAAAGGAGCTCCAACTACCTTCAAAATTTGACCACAGAATCACATCGACGAACTCTTTTTAACTCAGTTAAGAAGGCTTCATTGTATCTTGGTGAGTTTTCTAGAAAACGAGTAATTTATGTGCTCAAACACACATCTTTCGTGACTTTTCAAGTTTTGAACCTACGTAACTTCGGCAAATGAGCTCCAAATCGCTTCAAAATTTTACCACAGAATCATCTCGACGAGCTCTTTAACATGACAAATAAGGCTTCATTGTATCTTGGTGAGTTTTCCAGAAAACGAGTAATTTATGTGCACAAACACACTTCTTTCGTGACTTTTCAAGCTTTGAACCTCCGTAACTTCGGCAAATGAGCTCCAAATCGCTTCAAAATTTTACCACAGTATCACCTCGACGAGCTCTTTAACATGACAAATAAGGCTTCATTGTATCTTGGTGAGTTTTCCAGAAAACGAGTAATTTATGTGCACAAACACACTTCTTTCGTGACTTTTCAAGCTTTGAACCTCCGTAACTTCGGCAAAGGAGCTCCAACTACCTTCAAAATTTGACCACAGAATCACATCGACGAACTCTTTTTAACTCAGTTAAGAAGGCTTCATTGTATCTTGGTGAGTTTTCCAGAAAACGAGTAATTTATGTGCACAAACACACTTCTTTCGTGACTTTTCAAGCTTTGAACCTCCGTAACTTCGGCAAAGGAGCTCCAACTACCTTCAAAATTTGACCACAGAATCACATCGACGAACTCTTTTTAACTCAGTTAAGAAGGCTTCATTGTATCTTGGTGAGTTTTCTAGAAAACGAGTAATTTATGTGCTCAAACACACATCTTTCGTGACTTTTCAAGCTTTGAACCTCCGTAACTTCGGCAAATGAGCTCCAAATCGCTTCAAAATTTTACCACAGAATCACCTCGACGAGCTCTTTAACATGACAAATAAGGCTTCATTGTATCTTGGTGAGTTTTCTAGAAAACGAGTAATTTATGTGCTCAAACACACATCTTTCGTGACTTTTCAAGCTTTGAACCTCCGTAACTTCGGCAAATGAGCTCCAAATCGCTTCAAAATTTTACCACAGAATCATCTCGACGAGCTCTTTAACATGACAAATAAGGCTTCATTTTATCTTGGTGAGTTTTCCAGAAAACGAGTAATTTATGTGCACAAACACACTTCTTTCGTGACTTTTCAAGCTTTGAACCTCCGTAACTTCGGCAAAGGAGCTCCAAATCGCTTCAAAATTTTACCACAGTATCACCTCGACGAGCTCTTTAACATGACAAATAAGGCTTCATTGTATCTTGGTGAGTTTTCCAGAAAACGAGTAATTTATGTGCACAAACACACTTCTTTCGTGACTTTTCAAGCTTTGAACCTCCGTAACTTCGGCAAATGAGCTCCAAATCGCTTCAAAATTTTACCACAGAATCATCTCGACGAGCTCTTTAACATGACAAATAAGGCTTCATTGTATCTTGGTGAGTTTTCCAGAAAACGAGTAATTTATGTGCACAAACACACTTCTTTCGTGACTTTTCAAGCTTTGAACCTCCGTAACTTCGGCAAATGAGCTCCAAATCGCTTCAAAATTTTACCACAGTATCACCTCGACGAGCTCTTTAACATGACAAATAAGGCTTCATTGTATCTTGGTGAGTTTTCCAGAAAACGAGTAATTTATGTGCACAAACACACTTCTTTCGTGACTTTTCAAGCTTTGAACCTCCGTAACTTCGGCAAAGGAGCTCCAACTACCTTCAAAATTTGACCACAGAATCACATCGACGAACTCTTTTTAACTCAGTTAAGAAGGCTTCATTGTATCTTGGTGAGTTTTCCAGAAAACGAGTAATTTATGTGCACAAACACACTTCTTTCGTGACTTTTCAAGCTTTGAACCTCCGTAACTTCGGCAAAGGAGCTCCAACTACCTTCAAAATTTGACCACAGAATCACATCGACGAACTCTTTTTAACTCAGTTAAGAAGGCTTCATTGTATCTTGGTGAGTTTTCTAGAAAACGAGTAATTTATGTGCTCAAACACACATCTTTCGTGACTTTTCAAGCTTTGAACCTCCGTAACTTCGGCAAATGAGCTCCAAATCGCTTCAAAATTTTACCACAGAATCACCTCGACGAGCTCTTTAACATGACAAATAAGGCTTCATTGTATCTTGGTGAGTTTTCTAGAAAACGAGTAATTTATGTGCTCAAACACACATCTTTCGTGACTTTTCAAGATTTGAACCTCCGTAACTTCGGCAAATGTGCTTCAACTTCCGTCAAAAATTGATCATAGAATCACCTCGTTGAGCTCTTCATCATGACTCAGAAGGCTTCATTGTATCTTGGTGAGTTTTCTAGAAAACGAGTAATTTATGTGCTCAAACACACATCTTTCGTGACTTTTCAAGCTTTGAACCTCCGTAACTTCGGCAAATGAGCTCCAAATCGCTTCAAAATTTTACCACAGAATCATCTCGACGAGCTCTTTAACATGACAAATAAGGCTTCATTGTATCTTGGTGAGTTTTCTAGAAAACGAGTGATTTATGTGCACAAACACACATCTTTCGTGACTTTTCAAGATTTGAACCTCCGTAACTTCGGCAAATGTGCTTCAACTTCCGTCAAAAATTGATCATAGAATCACCTCGTTGAGCTCTTCATCATGACTCAGAAGGCTTCATTGTATCTTGGTGAGTTTTCTAGAAAACGAGTAATTTATGTGCTCAAACACACATCTTTCGTGACTTTTCAAGCTTTGAACCTCCGTAACTTCGGCAAATGAGCTCCAAATCGCTTCAAAATTTTACCACAGAATCATCTCGACGAGCTCTTTAACATGACAAATAAGGCTTCATTGTATCTTGGTGAGTTTTCTAGAAAACGAGTAATTTATGTGCTCAAACACACATCTTTCGTGACTTTTCAAGTTTTGAACCTACGTAACTTCGGCAAATGAGCTCCAAATCGCTTCAAAATTTTACCACAGAATCACCTCGACGAGCTCTTTAACATGACAAATAAGGCTTCATTGTATCTTGGTGAGTTTTCTAGAAAACGAGTAATTTATGTGCTCAAACACACATCTTTCGTGACTTTTCAAGCTTTGAACCTCCGTAACTTCGGCAAATGAGCTCCAAATCGCTTCAAAATTTTACCACAGAATCATCTCGACGAGCTCTTTAACATGACAAATAAGGCTTCATTGTATCTTGGTGAGTTTTCTAGAAAACGAGTAATTTATGTGCTCAAACACACATCTTTCGTGACTTTTCAAGTTTTGAACCTACGTAACTTCGGCAAATGAGCTCCAAATCGCTTCAAAATTTTACCACAGAATCATCTCGACGAGCTCTTTAACATGACAAATAAGGCTTCATTGTATCTTGGTGAGTTTTCCAGAAAACGAGTAATTTATATGCACAAACACACTTCTTTCGTGACTTTTCAAGCTTTGAACCTCCGTAACTTCTGCAAATGAGCTTCAAATACCTTCAAAATTTGACCACAGAATCACCTCGACGAGCTCTTTAACATGACAAATAAGGCTTCATTGTATCTTGGTGAGTTTTCTAGAAAACGAGTGATTTATGTGCACAAACACACTTCGTTCGTGACTTTTCAAGCTTTGAACCTCCGTAACTTCGGCAAATGAGCTTCAAATACCTTCAAAATTTTACCACAGAATCACCTCAACGAGCTCTTTCACACGACTAAGACGGCTTCATTGTATCTTGGTGAGTTTTCTAGAAAACGAGTAATTTATGTGCACAAACATACTTCTTTCGTGACTTTTCAAGTTTTGAACCTACGTAACTTCGGCAAATGAGCTCCAACTACCTTCAAAATTTGACCACAGAATCACCTCGACGAGCTCTTTAACATGACAAATAAGGCTTCATTGTATCTTGGTGAGTTTTCCAGAAAACGAGTAATTTATGTGCACAAACACACTTCTTTCGTGACTTTTCAAGCTTTGAACCTCCGTAACTTCTGCAAATGAGCTTCAAATACCTTCAAAATTTGACCACAGAATCACCTCGACGAGCTCTTTAACATGACAAATAAGGCTTCATTGTATCTTGGTGAGTTTTCCAGAAAACGAGTAATTTATGTGCACAAACACACTTCTTTCGTGACTTTTCAAGCTTTGAACCTCCGTAACTTCGGCAAATGAGCTTCAAATACCTTCAAAATTTGACCACAGAATCACCTCGACGAGTAATTTAACACGACTAATAAGGCTTCATTGTATCTTGGTGAGTTTTCCAGAAAACGAGTAATTTATGTGCACAAACACACTTCTTTCGTGACTTTTCAAGCTTTGAACCTCCGTAACTTCGGCAAAGGAGCTCCAACTACCTTCAAAATTTGACCACAGAATCACATCGACGAACTCTTTTTAACACAGTTAAGAAGGCTTCATTGTATCTTGGTGAGTTTTCCAGAAAACGAGTAATTTATGTGCACAAACACACTTCTTTCGTGACTTTTCAAGCTTTGAACCTCCGTAACTTCGGCAAAGGAGCTCCAACTACCTTCAAAATTTGACCACAGAATCACATCGACGAACTCTTTTTAACACAGTTAAGAAGGCTTCATTGCATCTTGGTGAGTTTTCCAGAAAACGAGTAATTTATGTGCACAAACACACATCTTTCGTGACTTTTCAAGTTTTGAACCTACGTAACTTCGGCAAATGAGCTCCAACTACCTTCAAAATTTGACCACAGAATCACCTCGACGAGCTTTTTAACATGACAAATAAGGCTTCATTGTATCTTGGTGAGTTTTCCAGAAAACGAGTAATTTATGTGCACAAACACACTTCTTTCGTGACTTTTCAAGCTTTGAACCTCCGTAACTTCGGCAAATGAGCTTCAAATCGCTTCAAAATTTTACCACAGAATCACCTCGACGAGTAATTTAACACGACTAATAAGGCTTCATTGTATCTTGGTGAGTTTTCTAGAAAACGAGTGATTTATGTGCACAAACACACATCTTTCGTGACTTTTCAAGATTTGAACCTCCGTAACTTCGGCAAATGTGCTTCAACTTCCGTCAAAAATTGATCATAGAATCACCTCGTTGAGCTCTTCATCATGACTCAGAAGGCTTCATTGTATCTTGGTGAGTTTTCTAGAAAACGAGTAATTTATGTGCTCAAACACACATCTTTCGTGACTTTTCAAGCTTTGAACCTCCGTAACTTCGGCAAATGAGCTCCAAATCGCTTCAAAATTTTACCACAGAATCATCTCGACGAGCTCTTTAACATGACAAATAAGGCTTCATTGTATCTTGGTGAGTTTTCTAGAAAACGAGTGATTTATGTGCACAAACACACTTCTTTCGTGACTTTTCAAGCTTTGAACCTCCGTAACTTCTGCAAATGAGCTTCAAATACCTTCAAAATTTGACCACAGAATCACCTCGACGAGCTCTTTAACATGACAAATAAGGCTTCATTGTATCTTGGTGAGTTTTCTAGAAAACGAGTGATTTATGTGCACAAACACACTTCGTTCGTGACTTTTCAAGCTTTGAACCTCCGTAACTTCGGCAAATGAGCTTCAAATACCTTCAAAATTTTACCACAGAATCACCTCAACGAGCTCTTTCACACGACTAAGACGGCTTCATTGTATCTTGGTGAGTTTTCTAGAAAACGAGTAATTTATGTGCACAAACATACTTCTTTCGTGACTTTTCAAGTTTTGAACCTACGTAACTTCGGCAAATGAGCTCCAACTACCTTCAAAATTTGACCACAGAATCACCTCGACGAGCTCTTTAACATGACAAATAAGGCTTCATTGTATCTTGGTGAGTTTTCCAGAAAACGAGTAATTTATGTGCACAAACACACTTCTTTCGTGACTTTTCAAGCTTTGAACCTCCGTAACTTCTGCAAATGAGCTTCAAATACCTTCAAAATTTGACCACAGAATCACCTCGACGAGCTCTTTAACATGACAAATAAGGCTTCATTGTATCTTGGTGAGTTTTCCAGAAAACGAGTAATTTATGTGCACAAACACACTTCTTTCGTGACTTTTCAAGCTTTGAACCTCCGTAACTTCGGCAAATGAGCTTCAAATACCTTCAAAATTTGACCACAGAATCACCTCGACGAGTAATTTAACACGACTAATAAGGCTTCATTGTATCTTGGTGAGTTTTCCAGAAAACGAGTAATTTATGTGCACAAACACACTTCTTTCGTGACTTTTCAAGCTTTGAACCTCCGTAACTTCGGCAAAGGAGCTCCAACTACCTTCAAAATTTGACCACAGAATCACATCGACGAACTCTTTTTAACACAGTTAAGAAGGCTTCATTGTATCTTGGTGAGTTTTCCAGAAAACGAGTAATTTATGTGCACAAACACACTTCTTTCGTGACTTTTCAAGCTTTGAACCTCCGTAACTTCGGCAAAGGAGCTCCAACTACCTTCAAAATTTGACCACAGAATCACATCGACGAACTCTTTTTAACACAGTTAAGAAGGCTTCATTGCATCTTGGTGAGTTTTCCAGAAAACGAGTAATTTATGTGCACAAACACACATCTTTCGTGACTTTTCAAGTTTTGAACCTACGTAACTTCGGCAAATGAGCTCCAACTACCTTCAAAATTTGACCACAGAATCACCTCGACGAGCTTTTTAACATGACAAATAAGGCTTCATTGTATCTTGGTGAGTTTTCCAGAAAACGAGTAATTTATGTGCACAAACACACTTCTTTCGTGACTTTTCAAGCTTTGAACCTCCGTAACTTCGGCAAATGAGCTTCAAATCGCTTCAAAATTTTACCACAGAATCACCTCGACGAGTAATTTAACACGACTAATAAGGCTTCATTGTATCTTGGTGAGTTTTCTAGAAAACGAGTGATTTATGTGCACAAACACACATCTTTCGTGACTTTTCAAGATTTGAACCTCCGTAACTTCGGCAAATGTGCTTCAACTTCCGTCAAAAATTGATCATAGAATCACCTCGTTGAGCTCTTCATCATGACTCAGAAGGCTTCATTGTATCTTGGTGAGTTTTCTAGAAAACGAGTAATTTATGTGCTCAAACACACATCTTTCGTGACTTTTCAAGCTTTGAACCTCCGTAACTTCGGCAAATGAGCTCCAAATCGCTTCAAAATTTTACCACAGAATCATCTCGACGAGCTCTTTAACATGACAAATAAGGTTTCATTGTATCTTGGTGAGTTTTCTAGAAAACGAGTAATTTATGTGCTCAAACACACATCTTTCGTGACTTTTCAAGTTTTGAACCTACGTAACTTCGGCAAATGAGCTCCAAATCGCTTCAAAATTTTACCACAGAATCACCTCGACGAGCTCTTTAACATGACAAATAAGGCTTCATTGTATCTTGGTGAGTTTTCTAGAAAACGAGTAATTTATGTGCTCAAACACACATCTTTCGTGACTTTTCAAGCTTTGAACCTCCGTAACTTCGGCAAATGAGCTCCAAATCGCTTCAAAATTTTACCACAGAATCATCTCGACGAGCTCTTTAACATGACAAATAAGGCTTCATTGTATCTTGGTGAGTTTTCTAGAAAACGAGTAATTTATGTGCTCAAACACACATCTTTCGTGACTTTTCAAGTTTTGAACCTACGTAACTTCGGCAAATGAGCTCCAAATCGCTTCAAAATTTTACCACAGAATCATCTCGACGAGCTCTTTAACATGACAAATAAGGCTTCATTGTATCTTGGTGAGTTTTCCAGAAAACGAGTAATTTATATGCACAAACACACTTCTTTCGTGACTTTTCAAGCTTTGAACCTCCGTAACTTCTGCAAATGAGCTTCAAATACCTTCAAAATTTGACCACAGAATCACCTCGACGAGCTCTTTCACACGACTAAGACGGCTTCATTGTATCTTGGTGAGTTTTCCAGAAAACGAGTAATTTATATGCACAAACACACTTCTTTCGTGACTTTTCAAGCTTTGAACCTCCGTAACTTCGGCAAATGAGCTTCAAATACCTTCAAAATTTTACCACAGAATCACCTCAACGAGCTCTTTCACACGACTAAGACGGCTTCATTGTATCTTGGTGAGTTTTCTAGAAAACGAGTAATTTATGTGCACAAACATACTTCTTTCGTGACTTTTCAAGTTTTGAACCTCCGTAACTTCGGCAAAGGAGCTCCAACTACCTTCAAAATTTGACCACAGAATCACATCGACGAACTCTTTTTAACACAGTTAAGAAGGCTTCATTGTATCTTGGTGAGTTTTCCAGAAAACGAGTAATTTATGTGCACAAACACACTTCTTTCGTGACTTTTCAAGCTTTGAACCTCCGTAACTTCGGCAAAGGAGCTCCAACTACCTTCAAAATTTGACCACAGAATCACATCGACGAACTCTTTTTAACACAGTTAAGAAGGCTTCATTGCATCTTGGTGAGTTTTCCAGAAAACGAGTAATTTATGTGCACAAACACACATCTTTCGTGACTTTTCAAGTTTTGAACCTACGTAACTTCGGCAAATGAGCTCCAACTACCTTCAAAATTTGACCACAGAATCACCTCGACGAGCTTTTTAACATGACAAATAAGGCTTCATTGTATCTTGGTGAGTTTTCCAGAAAACGAGTAATTTATGTGCACAAACACACTTCTTTCGTGACTTTTCAAGCTTTGAACCTCCGTAACTTCGGCAAATGAGCTTCAAATCGCTTCAAAATTTTACCACAGAATCACCTCGACGAGTAATTTAACACGACTAATAAGGCTTCATTGTATCTTGGTGAGTTTTCTAGAAAACGAGTGATTTATGTGCACAAACACACATCTTTCGTGACTTTTCAAGATTTGAACCTCCGTAACTTCGGCAAATGTGCTTCAACTTCCGTCAAAAATTGATCATAGAATCACCTCGTTGAGCTCTTCATCATGACTCAGAAGGCTTCATTGTATCTTGGTGAGTTTTCTAGAAAACGAGTAATTTATGTGCTCAAACACACATCTTTCGTGACTTTTCAAGCTTTGAACCTCCGTAACTTCGGCAAATGAGCTCCAAATCGCTTCAAAATTTTACCACAGAATCATCTCGACGAGCTCTTTAACATGACAAATAAGGCTTCATTGTATCTTGGTGAGTTTTCTAGAAAACGAGTGATTTATGTGCACAAACACACTTCTTTCGTGACTTTTCAAGCTTTGAACCTCCGTAACTTCTGCAAATGAGCTTCAAATACCTTCAAAATTTGACCACAGAATCACCTCGACGAGCTCTTTAACATGACAAATAAGGCTTCATTGTATCTTGGTGAGTTTTCTAGAAAACGAGTGATTTATGTGCACAAACACACTTCGTTCGTGACTTTTCAAGCTTTGAACCTCCGTAACTTCGGCAAATGAGCTTCAAATACCTTCAAAATTTTACCACAGAATCACCTCAACGAGCTCTTTCACACGACTAAGACGGCTTCATTGTATCTTGGTGAGTTTTCTAGAAAACGAGTAATTTATGTGCACAAACATACTTCTTTCGTGACTTTTCAAGTTTTGAACCTACGTAACTTCGGCAAATGAGCTCCAACTACCTTCAAAATTTGACCACAGAATCACCTCGACGAGCTCTTTAACATGACAAATAAGGCTTCATTGTATCTTGGTGAGTTTTCCAGAAAACGAGTAATTTATGTGCACAAACACACTTCTTTCGTGACTTTTCAAGCTTTGAACCTCCGTAACTTCTGCAAATGAGCTTCAAATACCTTCAAAATTTGACCACAGAATCACCTCGACGAGCTCTTTAACATGACAAATAAGGCTTCATTGTATCTTGGTGAGTTTTCCAGAAAACGAGTAATTTATGTGCACAAACACACTTCTTTCGTGACTTTTCAAGCTTTGAACCTCCGTAACTTCGGCAAATGAGCTTCAAATACCTTCAAAATTTGACCACAGAATCACCTCGACGAGTAATTTAACACGACTAATAAGGCTTCATTGTATCTTGGTGAGTTTTCCAGAAAACGAGTAATTTATGTGCACAAACACACTTCTTTCGTGACTTTTCAAGCTTTGAACCTCCGTAACTTCGGCAAAGGAGCTCCAACTACCTTCAAAATTTGACCACAGAATCACATCGACGAACTCTTTTTAACACAGTTAAGAAGGCTTCATTGTATCTTGGTGAGTTTTCCAGAAAACGAGTAATTTATGTGCACAAACACACTTCTTTCGTGACTTTTCAAGCTTTGAACCTCCGTAACTTCGGCAAAGGAGCTCCAACTACCTTCAAAATTTGACCACAGAATCACATCGACGAACTCTTTTTAACACAGTTAAGAAGGCTTCATTGCATCTTGGTGAGTTTTCCAGAAAACGAGTAATTTATGTGCACAAACACACATCTTTCGTGACTTTTCAAGTTTTGAACCTACGTAACTTCGGCAAATGAGCTCCAACTACCTTCAAAATTTGACCACAGAATCACCTCGACGAGCTTTTTAACATGACAAATAAGGCTTCATTGTATCTTGGTGAGTTTTCCAGAAAACGAGTAATTTATGTGCACAAACACACTTCTTTCGTGACTTTTCAAGCTTTGAACCTCCGTAACTTCGGCAAATGAGCTTCAAATCGCTTCAAAATTTTACCACAGAATCACCTCGACGAGTAATTTAACACGACTAATAAGGCTTCATTGTATCTTGGTGAGTTTTCTAGAAAACGAGTGATTTATGTGCACAAACACACATCTTTCGTGACTTTTCAAGATTTGAACCTCCGTAACTTCGGCAAATGTGCTTCAACTTCCGTCAAAAATTGATCATAGAATCACCTCGTTGAGCTCTTCATCATGACTCAGAAGGCTTCATTGTATCTTGGTGAGTTTTCTAGAAAACGAGTAATTTATGTGCTCAAACACACATCTTTCGTGACTTTTCAAGCTTTGAACCTCCGTAACTTCGGCAAATGAGCTCCAAATCGCTTCAAAATTTTACCACAGAATCATCTCGACGAGCTCTTTAACATGACAAATAAGGTTTCATTGTATCTTGGTGAGTTTTCTAGAAAACGAGTAATTTATGTGCTCAAACACACATCTTTCGTGACTTTTCAAGTTTTGAACCTACGTAACTTCGGCAAATGAGCTCCAAATCGCTTCAAAATTTTACCACAGAATCACCTCGACGAGCTCTTTAACATGACAAATAAGGCTTCATTGTATCTTGGTGAGTTTTCTAGAAAACGAGTAATTTATGTGCTCAAACACACATCTTTCGTGACTTTTCAAGCTTTGAACCTCCGTAACTTCGGCAAATGAGCTCCAAATCGCTTCAAAATTTTACCACAGAATCATCTCGACGAGCTCTTTAACATGACAAATAAGGCTTCATTGTATCTTGGTGAGTTTTCTAGAAAACGAGTAATTTATGTGCTCAAACACACATCTTTCGTGACTTTTCAAGTTTTGAACCTACGTAACTTCGGCAAATGAGCTCCAAATCGCTTCAAAATTTTACCACAGAATCATCTCGACGAGCTCTTTAACATGACAAATAAGGCTTCATTGTATCTTGGTGAGTTTTCCAGAAAACGAGTAATTTATATGCACAAACACACTTCTTTCGTGACTTTTCAAGCTTTGAACCTCCGTAACTTCTGCAAATGAGCTTCAAATACCTTCAAAATTTGACCACAGAATCACCTCGACGAGCTCTTTAACATGACAAATAAGGCTTCATTGTATCTTGGTGAGTTTTCTAGAAAACGAGTGATTTATGTGCACAAACACACTTCGTTCGTGACTTTTCAAGCTTTGAACCTCCGTAACTTCGGCAAATGAGCTTCAAATACCTTCAAAATTTTACCACAGAATCACCTCAACGAGCTCTTTCACACGACTAAGACGGCTTCATTGTATCTTGGTGAGTTTTCTAGAAAACGAGTAATTTATGTGCACAAACATACTTCTTTCGTGACTTTTCAAGTTTTGAACCTACGTAACTTCGGCAAATGAGCTCCAAATCGCTTCACAATTTTACCACAGAATCACCTCGACGAGCTCTTTAACATGACAAATAAGGCTTCATTGTATCTTGGTGAGTTTTCTAGAAAACGAGTAATGTATGTGCTCAAACACACATCTTTCGTGACTTTTCAAGCTTTGAACCTCCGTAACTTCGGCAAATGAGCTCCAACTACCTTCAAAATTTGACCACAGAATCACATCGACGAACTCTTTTTAACTCAGTTAAGAAGGCTTCATTGTATCTTGGTGAGTTTTCTAGAAAACGAGTGATTTATGTGCACAAACACACTTCTTTCGTGACTTTTCAAGTTTTGGACCTCCGTAACTTCGGCAAATGAGCTCCAAATCGCTTCAAAATTTTACCACAGAATCACCTCGACGAGCTCTTTAACATGAGAAATAAGGCTTCATTGTATCTTGGTGAGTTTTCCAGAAAACGAGTAATTTATGTGCACAAACACACTTCTTTCGTGACTTTTCAAGCTTTGAACCTCCGTAACTTCGGCAAATGAGCTTCAAATACCTTCAAAATTTGACCACAGAATCACCTCGACGAGTAATTTAACACGACTAATAAGGCTTCATTGTATCTTGGTGAGTTTTCCAGAAAACGAGTAATTTATGTGCACAAACACACTTCTTTCGTGACTTTTCAAGCTTTGAACCTCCGTAACTTCGGCAAAGGAGCTCCAACTACCTTCAAAATTTGACCACAGAATCACATCGACGAACTCTTTTTAACACAGTTAAGAAGGCTTCATTGTATCTTGGTGAGTTTTCCAGAAAACGAGTAATTTATGTGCACAAACACACTTCTTTCGTGACTTTTCAAGCTTTGAACCTCCGTAACTTCGGCAAAGGAGCTCCAACTACCTTCAAAATTTGACCACAGAATCACATCGACGAACTCTTTTTAACACAGTTAAGAAGGCTTCATTGCATCTTGGTGAGTTTTCCAGAAAACGAGTAATTTATGTGCACAAACACACATCTTTCGTGACTTTTCAAGTTTTGAACCTACGTAACTTCGGCAAATGAGCTCCAACTACCTTCAAAATTTGACCACAGAATCACCTCGACGAGCTTTTTAACATGACAAATAAGGCTTCATTGTATCTTGGTGAGTTTTCCAGAAAACGAGTAATTTATGTGCACAAACACACTTCTTTCGTGACTTTTCAAGCTTTGAACCTCCGTAACTTCGGCAAATGAGCTTCAAATCGCTTCAAAATTTTACCACAGAATCACCTCGACGAGTAATTTAACACGACTAATAAGGCTTCATTGTATCTTGGTGAGTTTTCTAGAAAACGAGTGATTTATGTGCACAAACACACATCTTTCGTGACTTTTCAAGATTTGAACCTCCGTAACTTCGGCAAATGTGCTTCAACTTCCGTCAAAAATTGATCATAGAATCACCTCGTTGAGCTCTTCATCATGACTCAGAAGGCTTCATTGTATCTTGGTGAGTTTTCTAGAAAACGAGTAATTTATGTGCTCAAACACACATCTTTCGTGACTTTTCAAGCTTTGAACCTCCGTAACTTCGGCAAATGAGCTCCAAATCGCTTCAAAATTTTACCACAGAATCATCTCGACGAGCTCTTTAACATGACAAATAAGGTTTCATTGTATCTTGGTGAGTTTTCTAGAAAACGAGTAATTTATGTGCTCAAACACACATCTTTCGTGACTTTTCAAGTTTTGAACCTACGTAACTTCGGCAAATGAGCTCCAAATCGCTTCAAAATTTTACCACAGAATCACCTCGACGAGCTCTTTAACATGACAAATAAGGCTTCATTGTATCTTGGTGAGTTTTCTAGAAAACGAGTAATTTATGTGCTCAAACACACATCTTTCGTGACTTTTCAAGCTTTGAACCTCCGTAACTTCGGCAAATGAGCTCCAAATCGCTTCAAAATTTTACCACAGAATCATCTCGACGAGCTCTTTAACATGACAAATAAGGCTTCATTGTATCTTGGTGAGTTTTCTAGAAAACGAGTAATTTATGTGCTCAAACACACATCTTTCGTGACTTTTCAAGTTTTGAACCTACGTAACTTCGGCAAATGAGCTCCAAATCGCTTCAAAATTTTACCACAGAATCATCTCGACGAGCTCTTTAACATGACAAATAAGGCTTCATTGTATCTTGGTGAGTTTTCCAGAAAACGAGTAATTTATATGCACAAACACACTTCTTTCGTGACTTTTCAAGCTTTGAACCTCCGTAACTTCTGCAAATGAGCTTCAAATACCTTCAAAATTTGACCACAGAATCACCTCGACGAGCTCTTTAACATGACAAATAAGGCTTCATTGTATCTTGGTGAGTTTTCTAGAAAACGAGTGATTTATGTGCACAAACACACTTCGTTCGTGACTTTTCAAGCTTTGAACCTCCGTAACTTCGGCAAATGAGCTTCAAATACCTTCAAAATTTTACCACAGAATCACCTCAACGAGCTCTTTCACACGACTAAGACGGCTTCATTGTATCTTGGTGAGTTTTCTAGAAAACGAGTAATTTATGTGCACAAACATACTTCTTTCGTGACTTTTCAAGTTTTGAACCTACGTAACTTCGGCAAATGAGCTCCAAATCGCTTCACAATTTTACCACAGAATCACCTCGACGAGCTCTTTAACATGACAAATAAGGCTTCATTGTATCTTGGTGAGTTTTCTAGAAAACGAGTAATGTATGTGCTCAAACACACATCTTTCGTGACTTTTCAAGCTTTGAACCTCCGTAACTTCGGCAAATGAGCTCCAACTACCTTCAAAATTTGACCACAGAATCACATCGACGAACTCTTTTTAACTCAGTTAAGAAGGCTTCATTGTATCTTGGTGAGTTTTCTAGAAAACGAGTGATTTATGTGCACAAACACACTTCTTTCGTGACTTTTCAAGTTTTGGACCTCCGTAACTTCGGCAAATGAGCTCCAAATCGCTTCAAAATTTTACCACAGAATCACCTCGACGAGCTCTTTAACATGAGAAATAAGGCTTCATTGTATCTTGGTGAGTTTTCTAGAAAACGAGTAATTTATGTGCTCAAACACACATCTTTCGTGACTTTTCAAGCTTTGAACCTCCGTAACTTCGGCAAATGAGCTCCAAATCGCTTCAAAATTTTACCACAGAATCATCTCGACGAGCTCTTTAACATGACAAATAAGGCTTCATTGTATCTTGGTGAGTTTTCTAGAAAACGAGTAATTTATGTGCTCAAACACACATCTTTCGTGACTTTTCAAGTTTTGAACCTACGTAACTTCGGCAAATGAGCTCCAAATCGCTTCAAAATTTTACCACAGAATCATCTCGACGAGCTCTTTAACATGACAAATAAGGCTTCATTGTATCTTGGTGAGTTTTCTAGAAAACGAGTAATTTATGTGCTCAAACACACATCTTTCGTGACTTTTCAAGCTTTGAACCTCCGTAACTTCGGCAAATGAGCTCCAAATCGCTTCAAAATTTTACCACAGAATCATCTCGACGAGCTCTTTAACATGACAAATAATGCTTCATTGTATCTTGGTGAGTTTTCTAGAAAACGAGTAATTTATGTGCTCAAACACACATCTTTCGTGACTTTTCAAGCTTTGAACCTCCGTAACTTCGGCAAATGAGCTCCAAATCGCTTCAAAATTTTACCACAGAATCATCTCGACGAGCTCTTTAACATGACAAATAAGGCTTCATTGTATCTTGGTGAGTTTTCTAGAAAACGAGTAATTTATGTGCTCAAACACACATCTTTCGTGACTTTTCAAGTTTTGAACCTACGTAACTTCGGCAAATGAGCTCCAAATCGCTTCAAAATTTTACCACAGAATCACCTCGACGAGCTCTTTAACATGACAAATAAGGCTTCATTGTATCTTGGTGAGTTTTCTAGAAAACGAGTAATTTATGTGCTCAAACACACATCTTTCGTGACTTTTCAAGCTTTGAACCTCCGTAACTTCGGCAAATGAGCTCCAAATCGCTTCAAAATTTTACCACAGAATCATCTCGACGAGCTCTTTAACATGACAAATAAGGCTTCATTGTATCTTGGTGAGTTTTCCAGAAAACGAGTAATTTATGTGCACAAACACACTTCTTTCGTGACTTTTCAAGCTTTGAACCTCCGTAACTTCGGCAAATGAGCTTCAAATCGCTTCAAAATTTTACCAAAGAATCACCTCGACGAGCTCTTGAACAAGACAAATAAGGCTTCATTGTATCTTGGTGAGTTTTCTAGAAAACGAGTAATTTATGTGCTCAAACACACATCTTTCGTGACTTTTCAAGTTTTGAACCTACGTAACTTCGGCAAATGAGCTCCAAATCGCTTCAAAATTTTACCACAGAATCATCTCGACGAGCTCTTTAACATGACAAATAAGGCTTCATTGTATCTTGGTGAGTTTTCTAGAAAACGAGTAATTTATGTGCTCAAACACACATCTTTCGTGACTTTTCAAGCTTTGAACCTCCGTAACTTCGGCAAATGAGCTCCAAATCGCTTCAAAATTTTACCACAGAATCATCTCGACGAGCTCTTTAACATGACAAATAAGGCTTCATTGTATCTTGGTGAGTTTTCTAGAAAACGAGTAATTTATGTGCTCAAACACACATCTTTCGTGACTTTTCAAGCTTTGAACCTCCGTAACTTCGGCAAATGAGCTCCAAATCGCTTCAAAATTTTACCACAGAATCATCTCGACGAGCTCTTTAACATGACAAATAAGGCTTCATTGTATCTTGGTGAGTTTTCCAGAAAACGAGTAATTTATGTGCACAAACACACTTCTTTCGTGACTTTTCAAGCTTTGAACCTCCGTAACTTCGGCAAATGAGCTTCAAATCGCTTCAAAATTTTACCAAAGAATCACCTCGACGAGCTCTTGAACAAGACAAATAAGGCTTCATTGTATCTTGGTGAGTTTTCTAGGAAACGAGTGATTTATGTGCACAAACACACTTCGTTCGTGACTTTTCAAGTTTTGAACCTACGTAACTTCGGCAAATGAGCTCCAACTACCTTCAAAATTTGAACACAGAATCACCTCGACGAGTTCTTTAACATGACAAATGAGGCTTCATTGTATCTTGGTGAGTTTTCTAGAAAACGAGTAATTTATGTGCTCAAACACACATCTTTCGTGACTTTTCAAGTTTTGAACCTACGTAACTTCGGCAAATGAGCTCCAAATCGCTTCAAAATTTTACCACAGAATCATCTCGACGAGCTCTTTAACATGACAAATAAGGCTTCATTGTATCTTGGTGAGTTTTCCAGAAAACGAGTAATTTATGTGCACAAACACACTTCGTTCGTGACTTTTCAAGCTTTGAACCTCCGTAACTTCTGCAAATGAGCTTCAAATACCTTCAAAATTTGACCACAGAATCACCTCGACGAGCTCTTTAACATGACAAATAAGGCTTCATTGTATCTTGGTGAGTTTTCCAGAAAACGAGTAATTTATGTGCACAAACACACTTCTTTCGTGACTTTTCAAGCTTTGAACCTCCGTAACTTCGGCAAATGAGCTTCAAATACCTTCAAAATTTGACCACAGAATCACCTCGACGAGTAATTTAACACGACTAATAAGGCTTCATTGTATCTTGGTGAGTTTTCTAGAAAACGAGTGATTTATGTGCACAAACACACATCTTTCGTGACTTTTCAAGATTTGAACCTCCGTAACTTCGGCAAATGTGCTTCAAATTCCGTCAAAAATTGATCATAGAATCACCTCGTTGAGCTCTTCATCATGACTCAGAAGGCTTCATTGTATCTTGGTGAGTTTTTTAGAAAACGAGTAATTTATGTGCACAAACACACATCTTTCGTGACTTTTCAAGCTTTGAACCTCCGTAACTTCGGCAAATGAGCTCCAAATCGCTTCAAAATTTTACCACAGTATCACCTCGACGAGCTCTTTTTAACTCAGTTAAGAAGGCTTCATTGTATCTTGGTGAGTTTTCTAGAAAACGAGTGATTTATGTGCACAAACACACTTCTTTCGTGACTTTTCAAGTTTTGGACCTCCGTAACTTCGGCAAATGAGCTCCAAATCGCTTCAAAATTTTACCACAGAATCACCTCGACGAGCTCTTTAACATGAGAAATAAGGCTTCATTGTATCTTGGTGAGTTTTCTAGAAAACGAGTAATTTATGTGCTCAAACACACATCTTTCGTGACTTTTCAAGCTTTGAACCTCCGTAACTTCGGCAAATGAGCTCCAAATCGCTTCAAAATTTTACCACAGAATCATCTCGACGAGCTCTTTAACATGACAAATAAGGCTTCATTGTATCTTGGTGAGTTTTCTAGAAAACGAGTAATTTATGTGCTCAAACACACATCTTTCGTGACTTTTCAAGTTTTGAACCTACGTAACTTCGGCAAATGAGCTCCAAATCGCTTCAAAATTTTACCACAGAATCATCTCGACGAGCTCTTTAACATGACAAATAAGGCTTCATTGTATCTTGGTGAGTTTTCTAGAAAACGAGTAATTTATGTGCTCAAACACACATCTTTCGTGACTTTTCAAGCTTTGAACCTCCGTAACTTCGGCAAATGAGCTCCAAATCGCTTCAAAATTTTACCACAGAATCATCTCGACGAGCTCTTTAACATGACAAATAATGCTTCATTGTATCTTGGTGAGTTTTCTAGAAAACGAGTAATTTATGTGCTCAAACACACATCTTTCGTGACTTTTCAAGCTTTGAACCTCCGTAACTTCGGCAAATGAGCTCCAAATCGCTTCAAAATTTTACCACAGAATCATCTCGACGAGCTCTTTAACATGACAAATAAGGCTTCATTGTATCTTGGTGAGTTTTCTAGAAAACGAGTAATTTATGTGCTCAAACACACATCTTTCGTGACTTTTCAAGTTTTGAACCTACGTAACTTCGGCAAATGAGCTCCAAATCGCTTCAAAATTTTACCACAGAATCACCTCGACGAGCTCTTTAACATGACAAATAAGGCTTCATTGTATCTTGGTGAGTTTTCTAGAAAACGAGTAATTTATGTGCTCAAACACACATCTTTCGTGACTTTTCAAGCTTTGAACCTCCGTAACTTCGGCAAATGAGCTCCAAATCGCTTCAAAATTTTACCACAGAATCATCTCGACGAGCTCTTTAACATGACAAATAAGGCTTCATTGTATCTTGGTGAGTTTTCCAGAAAACGAGTAATTTATGTGCACAAACACACTTCTTTCGTGACTTTTCAAGCTTTGAACCTCCGTAACTTCGGCAAATGAGCTTCAAATCGCTTCAAAATTTTACCAAAGAATCACCTCGACGAGCTCTTGAACAAGACAAATAAGGCTTCATTGTATCTTGGTGAGTTTTCTAGAAAACGAGTAATTTATGTGCTCAAACACACATCTTTCGTGACTTTTCAAGTTTTGAACCTACGTAACTTCGGCAAATGAGCTCCAAATCGCTTCAAAATTTTACCACAGAATCATCTCGACGAGCTCTTTAACATGACAAATAAGGCTTCATTGTATCTTGGTGAGTTTTCTAGAAAACGAGTAATTTATGTGCTCAAACACACATCTTTCGTGACTTTTCAAGCTTTGAACCTCCGTAACTTCGGCAAATGAGCTCCAAATCGCTTCAAAATTTTACCACAGAATCATCTCGACGAGCTCTTTAACATGACAAATAAGGCTTCATTGTATCTTGGTGAGTTTTCTAGAAAACGAGTAATTTATGTGCTCAAACACACATCTTTCGTGACTTTTCAAGCTTTGAACCTCCGTAACTTCGGCAAATGAGCTCCAAATCGCTTCAAAATTTTACCACAGAATCATCTCGACGAGCTCTTTAACATGACAAATAAGGCTTCATTGTATCTTGGTGAGTTTTCCAGAAAACGAGTAATTTATGTGCACAAACACACTTCTTTCGTGACTTTTCAAGCTTTGAACCTCCGTAACTTCGGCAAATGAGCTTCAAATCGCTTCAAAATTTTACCAAAGAATCACCTCGACGAGCTCTTGAACAAGACAAATAAGGCTTCATTGTATCTTGGTGAGTTTTCTAGGAAACGAGTGATTTATGTGCACAAACACACTTCGTTCGTGACTTTTCAAGTTTTGAACCTACGTAACTTCGGCAAATGAGCTCCAACTACCTTCAAAATTTGAACACAGAATCACCTCGACGAGTTCTTTAACATGACAAATGAGGCTTCATTGTATCTTGGTGAGTTTTCTAGAAAACGAGTAATTTATGTGCTCAAACACACATCTTTCGTGACTTTTCAAGTTTTGAACCTACGTAACTTCGGCAAATGAGCTCCAAATCGCTTCAAAATTTTACCACAGAATCATCTCGACGAGCTCTTTAACATGACAAATAAGGCTTCATTGTATCTTGGTGAGTTTTCCAGAAAACGAGTAATTTATGTGCACAAACACACTTCGTTCGTGACTTTTCAAGCTTTGAACCTCCGTAACTTCTGCAAATGAGCTTCAAATACCTTCAAAATTTGACCACAGAATCACCTCGACGAGCTCTTTAACATGACAAATAAGGCTTCATTGTATCTTGGTGAGTTTTCCAGAAAACGAGTAATTTATGTGCACAAACACACTTCTTTCGTGACTTTTCAAGCTTTGAACCTCCGTAACTTCGGCAAATGAGCTTCAAATACCTTCAAAATTTGACCACAGAATCACCTCGACGAGTAATTTAACACGACTAATAAGGCTTCATTGTATCTTGGTGAGTTTTCTAGAAAACGAGTGATTTATGTGCACAAACACACATCTTTCGTGACTTTTCAAGATTTGAACCTCCGTAACTTCGGCAAATGTGCTTCAAATTCCGTCAAAAATTGATCATAGAATCACCTCGTTGAGCTCTTCATCATGACTCAGAAGGCTTCATTGTATCTTGGTGAGTTTTTTAGAAAACGAGTAATTTATGTGCACAAACACACATCTTTCGTGACTTTTCAAGCTTTGAACCTCCGTAACTTCGGCAAATGAGCTCCAAATCGCTTCAAAATTTTACCACAGTATCACCTCGACGAGCTCTTTTTAACTCAGTTAAGAAGGCTTCATTGTATCTTGGTGAGTTTTCTAGAAAACGAGTGATTTATGTGCACAAACACACTTCTTTCGTGACTTTTCAAGTTTTGGACCTCCGTAACTTCGGCAAATGAGCTCCAAATCGCTTCAAAATTTTACCACAGAATCACCTCGACGAGCTCTTTAACATGACAAATAAGGCTTCATTGTATCTTGGTGAGTTTTCTAGAAAACGAGTAATTTATGTGCTCAAACACACATCTTTCGTGACTTTTCAAGTTTTGAACCTACGTAACTTCGGCAAATGAGCTCCAAATCGCTTCAAAATTTTACCACAGAATCACCTCGACGAGCTCTTTAACATGACAAATAAGGCTTCATTGTATCTTGGTGAGTTTTCCAGAAAACGAGTAATTTATGTGCACAAACACACTTCTTTCGTGACTTTTCAAGCTTTGAACCTCCGTAACTTCGGCAAATGAGCTTCAAATACCTTCAAAATTTGACCACAGAATCACCTCGACGAGTAATTTAACACGACTAATAAGGCTTCATTGTATCTTGGTGAGTTTTCTAGAAAACGAGTGATTTATGTGCACAAACACACTTCTTTCGTGACTTTTCAAGCTTTGAACCTCCGTAACTTCGGCAAATGAGCTTCAAATCGCTTCAAAATTTTACCAAAGAATCACCTCGACGAGCTCTTGAACAAGACAAATAAGGCTTCATTGTATCTTGGTGAGTTTTCTAGAAAACGAGTAATTTATGTGCTCAAACACACATCTTTCGTGACTTTTCAAGTTTTGAACCTACGTAACTTCGGCAAATGAGCTCCAACTACCTTCAAAATTTGAACACAGAATCACCTCGACGAGTTCTTTAACATGACAAATGAGGCTTCATTGTATCTTGGTGAGTTTTCTAGAAAACGAGTAATTTATGTGCTCAAACACACATCTTTCGTGACTTTTCAAGCTTTGAACCTCCGTAACTTCGGCAAATGAGCTCCAAATCGCTTCAAAATTTTACCACAGAATCATCTCGACGAGCTCTTTAACATGACAAATAAGGCTTCATTGTATCTTGGTGAGTTTTCTAGAAAACGAGTAATTTATGTGCTCAAACACACATCTTTCGTGACTTTTCAAGTTTTGAACCTACGTAACTTCGGCAAATGAGCTCCAAATCGCTTCAAAATTTTACCACAGAATCATCTCGACGAGCTCTTTAACATGACAAATAAGGCTTCATTGTATCTTGGTGAGTTTTCTAGAAAACGAGTAATTTATGTGCTCAAACACACATCTTTCGTGACTTTTCAAGCTTTGAACCTCCGTAACTTCGGCAAATGAGCTCCAAATCGCTTCAAAATTTTACCACAGAATCATCTCGACGAGCTCTTTAACATGACAAATAAGGCTTCATTGTATCTTGGTGAGTTTTCTAGAAAACGAGTAATTTATGTGCTCAAACACACATCTTTCGTGACTTTTCAAGCTTTGAACCTCCGTAACTTCGGCAAATGAGCTCCAAATCGCTTCAAAATTTTACCACAGAATCATCTCGACGAGCTCTTTAACATGACAAATAAGGCTTCATTGTATCTTGGTGAGTTTTCTAGAAAACGAGTAATTTATGTGCACAAACACACATCTTTCGTGACTTTTCAAGCTTTGAACCTCCGTAACTTCGGCAAATGAGCTCCAAATCGCTTCAAAATTTTACCACAGTATCACCTCGACGAGCTCTTTTTAACTCAGTTAAGAAGGCTTCATTGTATCTTGGTGAGTTTTCTAGAAAACGAGTGATTTATGTGCACAAACACACTTCTTTCGTGACTTTTCAAGTTTTGGACCTCCGTAACTTCGGCAAATGAGCTCCAAATCGCTTCAAAATTTTACCACAGAATCACCTCGACGAGCTCTTTAACATGACAAATAAGGCTTCATTGTATCTTGGTGAGTTTTCTAGAAAACGAGTAATTTATGTGCTCAAACACACATCTTTCGTGACTTTTCAAGCTTTGAACCTCCGTAACTTCGGCAAATGAGCTCCAAATCTCTTCAAAATTTTACCACAGAATCATCTCGACGAGCTCTTTAACATGACAAATAAGGCTTCATTGTATCTTGGTGAGTTTTCTAGAAAACGAGTAATTTATGTGCTCAAACACACATCTTTCGTGACTTTTCAAGTTTTGAACCTACGTAACTTCGGCAAATGAGCTCCAAATCGCTTCAAAATTTTACCACAGAATCACCTCGACGAGCTCTTTAACATGACAAATAAGGCTTCATTGTATCTTGGTGAGTTTTCTAGAAAACGAGTAATTTATGTGCTCAAACACACATCTTTCGTGACTTTTCAAGTTTTGAACCTACGTAACTTCGGCAAATGAGCTCCAAATCGCTTCAAAATTTTACCACAGAATCACCTCGACGAGCTCTTTAACATGACAAATAAGGCTTCATTGTATCTTGGTGAGTTTTCCAGAAAACGAGTAATTTATGTGCACAAACACACTTCTTTCGTGACTTTTCAAGCTTTGAACCTCCGTAACTTCGGCAAATGAGCTTCAAATCGCTTCAAAATTTTACCAAAGAATCACCTCGACGAGCTCTTGAACAAGACAAATAAGGCTTCATTGTATCTTGGTGAGTTTTCTAGGAAACGAGTGATTTATGTGCACAAACACACTTCGTTCGTGACTTTTCAAGTTTTGAACCTACGTAACTTCGGCAAATGAGCTCCAACTACCTTCAAAATTTGAACACAGAATCACCTCGACGAGTTCTTTAACATGACAAATGAGGCTTCATTGTATCTTGGTGAGTTTTCTAGAAAACGAGTAATTTATGTGCTCAAACACACATCTTTCGTGACTTTTCAAGTTTTGAACCTACGTAACTTCGGCAAATGAGCTCCAAATCGCTTCAAAATTTTACCACAGAATCATCTCGACGAGCTCTTTAACATGACAAATAAGGCTTCATTGTATCTTGGTGAGTTTTCCAGAAAACGAGTAATTTATGTGCACAAACACACTTCGTTCGTGACTTTTCAAGCTTTGAACCTCCGTAACTTCTGCAAATGAGCTTCAAATACCTTCAAAATTTGACCACAGAATCACCTCGACGAGCTCTTTAACATGACAAATAAGGCTTCATTGTATCTTGGTGAGTTTTCCAGAAAACGAGTAATTTATGTGCACAAACACACTTCTTTCGTGACTTTTCAAGCTTTGAACCTCCGTAACTTCGGCAAATGAGCTTCAAATACCTTCAAAATTTGACCACAGAATCACCTCGACGAGTAATTTAACACGACTAATAAGGCTTCATTGTATCTTGGTGAGTTTTCTAGAAAACGAGTGATTTATGTGCACAAACACACATCTTTCGTGACTTTTCAAGATTTGAACCTCCGTAACTTCGGCAAATGTGCTTCAAATTCCGTCAAAAATTGATCATAGAATCACCTCGTTGAGCTCTTCATCATGACTCAGAAGGCTTCATTGTATCTTGGTGAGTTTTTTAGAAAACGAGTAATTTATGTGCACAAACACACATCTTTCGTGACTTTTCAAGCTTTGAACCTCCGTAACTTCGGCAAATGAGCTCCAAATCGCTTCAAAATTTTACCACAGTATCACCTCGACGAGCTCTTTTTAACTCAGTTAAGAAGGCTTCATTGTATCTTGGTGAGTTTTCTAGAAAACGAGTGATTTATGTGCACAAACACACTTCTTTCGTGACTTTTCAAGTTTTGGACCTCCGTAACTTCGGCAAATGAGCTCCAAATCGCTTCAAAATTTTACCACAGAATCACCTCGACGAGCTCTTTAACATGACAAATAAGGCTTCATTGTATCTTGGTGAGTTTTCTAGAAAACGAGTAATTTATGTGCTCAAACACACATCTTTCGTGACTTTTCAAGCTTTGAACCTCCGTAACTTCGGCAAATGAGCTCCAAATCTCTTCAAAATTTTACCACAGAATCATCTCGACGAGCTCTTTAACATGACAAATAAGGCTTCATTGTATCTTGGTGAGTTTTCTAGAAAACGAGTAATTTATGTGCTCAAACACACATCTTTCGTGACTTTTCAAGTTTTGAACCTACGTAACTTCGGCAAATGAGCTCCAAATCGCTTCAAAATTTTACCACAGAATCACCTCGACGAGCTCTTTAACATGACAAATAAGGCTTCATTGTACCTTGGTGAGTTTTCTAGAAAACGAGTAATTTATGTGCTCAAACACACATCTTTCGTGACTTTTCAAGCTTTGAACCTCCGTAACTTCGGCAAATGAGTTCCAAATCGCTTCAAAATTTTACCACAGAATCATCTCGACGAGCTCTTTAACATGACAAATAAGGCTTCATTGTATCTTGGTGAGTTTTCCAGAAAACGAGTAATTTATGTGCACAAACACACTTCTTTCGTGACTTTTCAAGCTTTGAACCTCCGTAACTTCTGCAAATGAGCTTCAAATACCTTCAAAATTTGACCACAGAATCACCTCGACGAGCTCTTTAACATGACAAATAAGGCTTCATTGTATCTTGGTGAGTTTTCCAGAAAACGAGTAATTTATGTGCACAAACACACTTCTTTCGTGACTTTTCAAGCTTTGAACCTCCGTAACTTCGGCAAAGGAGCTCCAACTACCTTCAAAATTTGACCACAGAATCACATCGACGAACTCTTTTTAACACAGTTAAGAAGGCTTCATTGTATCTTGGTGAGTTTTCCAGAAAACGAGTAATTTATGTGCACAAACACACTTCTTTCGTGACTTTTCAAGCTTTGAACCTCCGTAACTTCGGCAAAGGAGCTCCAACTACCTTCAAAATTTGACCACAGAATCACATCGACGAATTCTTTTTAACACAGTTAAGAAGGCTTCATTGCATCTTGGTGAGTTTTCCAGAAAACGAGTAATTTATGTGCACAAACACACATCTTTCGTGACTTTTCAAGTTTTGAACCTACGTAACTTCGGCAAATGAGCTCCAACTACCTTCAAAATTTGACCACAGAATCACCTCGACGAGCTTTTTAACATGACAAATAAGGCTTCATTGTATCTTGGTGAGTTTTCCAGAAAACGAGTAATTTATGTGCACAAACACACTTCGTTCGTGACTTTTCAAGCTTTGGACCTCCGTAACTTCTGCAAATGAGCTTCAAATACCTTCAAAATTTGACCACAGAATCACATCGACGAACTCTTTTTAACTCAGTTAAGAAGGCTTCATTGTATCTTGGTGAGTTTTCTAGAAAACGAGTGATTTATGTGCACAAACACACTTCTTTCGTGACTTTTCAAGTTTTGGACCTCCGTAACTTCGGCAAATGAGCTCCAAATCGCTTCAAAATTTTACCACAGAATCACCTCGACGAGTAATTTAACACGACTAATAAGGCTTCATTGTATCTTGGTGAGTTTTCCAGAAAACGAGTAATTTATGTGCACAAACACACTTCTTTCGTGACTTTTCAAGCTTTGAACCTCCGTAACTTCTGCAAATGAGCTTCAAATACCTTCAAAATTTGACCACAGAATCACCTCGACGAGTAATTTAACACGACTAATAAGGCTTCATTGTATCTTGGTGAGTTTTCTAGAAAACGAGTAATTTATGTGCTCAAACACACATCTTTCGTGACTTTTCAAGTTTTGAACCTACGTAACTTCGGCAAATGAGCTCCAAATCGCTTCAAAATTTTACCACAGAATCATCTCGACGAGCTCTTTAACATGACAAATAAGGCTTCATTGTATCTTGGTGAGTTTTCTAGAAAACGAGTAATTTATGTGCTCAAACACACATCTTTCGTGACTTTTCAAGCTTTGAACCTACGTAACTTCGGCAAATGAGCTCCAAATCGCTTCAAAATTTTACCACAGAATCATCTCGACGAGCTCTTTAACATGACAAATAAGGCTTCATTGTATCTTGGTGAGTTTTCTAGAAAACGAGTAATTTATGTGCTCAAACACACATCTTTCGTGACTTTTCAAGCTTTGAACCTCCGTAACTTCGGCAAATGAGCTCCAAATCGCTTCAAAATTTTACCACAGAATCATCTCGACGAGCTCTTTAACATGACAAATAAGGCTTCATTGTATCTTGGTGAGTTTTCTAGAAAACGAGTAATTTATGTGCTCAAACACACATCTTTCGTGACTTTTCAAGCTTTGAACCTCCGTAACTTCGGCAAATGAGCTCCAAATCGCTTCAAAATTTGACCACAGAATCACATCGACGAACTCTTTTTAACACAGTTAAGAAGGCTTCATTGTATCTTGGTGAGTTTTCCAGAAAACGAGTAATTTATGTGCACAAACACACTTCTTTCGTGACTTTTCAAGCTTTGAACCTCTGTAACTTCGGCAAATGAGCTTCAAATCGCTTCAAAATTTTACCAAAGAATCACCTCGACGAGCTCTTGAACAAGACATATAAGGCTTCATTGTATCTTGGTGAGTTTTCTAGAAAACGAGTGATTTATGTGCACAAACACACTTCGTTCGTGACTTTTCAAGTTTTGAACCTACGTAACTTCGGCAAATGAGCTTCAAATCGCTTCAAAATTTTACCAAAGAATCACCTCGACGAGCTCTTGAACAAGACATATAAGGCTTCATTGTATCTTGGTGAGTTTTCTAGAAAACGAGTGATTTATGTGCACAAACACACTTCGTTCGTGACTTTTCAAGTTTTGAACCTACGTAACTTCGGCAAATGAGCTCCAACTACCTTCAAAATTTAAACACAGAATCACCTCGACGAGTTCTTTAACATGACAAATGAGGCTTCATTGTATCTTGGTGAGTTTTCTAGAAAACGAGTAATTTATGTGCACAAACACACTTCGTTCGTGACTTTTCAAGTTTTGAACCTACGTAACTTCGGCAAATGAGCTCCAACTACCTTCAAAATTTGAACACAGAATCACCTCGACGAGTTCTTTAACATGACAAATGAGGCTTCATTGTATCTTGGTGAGTTTTCTAGAAAACGAGTAATTTATGTGCTCAAACACACATCTTTCGTGACTTTTCAAGTTTTGAACCTACGTAACTTCGGCAAATGAGCTCCAACTACTTTCAAAATTTGACCACAGAATCACCTCAACGAGTTCTTTAACATGACAAATGAGGCTTCATTGTATCTTGGTGAGTTTTCTAGAAAACGAGTAATTTATGTGCACAAACACACTTCTTTCGTGACTTTTCAAGCTTTGAACCTCCGTAACTTCTGCAAATGAGCTTCAAATACCTTCAAAATTTGACCACAGAATCACCTCGACGAGTAATTTATCACGACTAATAAGGCTTCATTGTATCTTGGTGAGTTTTCTAGAAAACGAGTGATTTATGTGCACAAACACACATCTTTCGTGACTTTTCAAGATTTGAACCTCCGTAACTTCGGCAAATGTGCTTCAAATTCCGTCAAAAATTGATCATAGAATCACCTCGTTGAGCTCTTCATCATGACTCAGAAGGCTTCATTGTATCTTGGTGAGTTTTCTAGAAAACGAGTAATTTATGTGCTCAAACACACATCTTTCGTGACTTTTCAAGCTTTGAACCTCCGTAACTTCGGCAAATGAGCTCCAAATCGCTTCAAAATTTTACCACAGAATCATCTCGACGAGCTCTTTAACATGACAAATAAGGCTTCATTGTATCTTGGTGAGTTTTCCAGAAAACGAGTAATTTATGTGCACAAACACACTTCTTTCGTGACTTTTCAAGCTTTGAACCTCCGTAACTTCGGCAAAGGAGCTCCAACTACCTTCAAAATTTGACCACAGAATCACATCGACGAACTCTTTTTAACACAGTTAAGAAGGCTTCATTGTATCTTGGTGAGTTTTCCAGAAAACGAGTAATTTATGTGCACAAACACACTTCTTTCGTGACTTTTCAAGCTTTGAACCTCCGTAACTTCGGCAAAGGAGCTCCAACTACCTTCAAAATTTGACCACAGAATCACATCGACGAATTCTTTTTAACACAGTTAAGAAGGCTTCATTGCATCTTGGTGAGTTTTCCAGAAAACGAGTAATTTATGTGCACAAACACACATCTTTCGTGACTTTTCAAGTTTTGAACCTACGTAACTTCGGCAAATGAGCTCCAACTACCTTCAAAATTTGACCACAGAATCACCTCGACGAGCTTTTTAACATGACAAATAAGGCTTCATTGTATCTTGGTGAGTTTTCCAGAAAACGAGTAATTTATGTGCACAAACACACTTCGTTCGTGACTTTTCAAGCTTTGGACCTCCGTAACTTCTGCAAATGAGCTTCAAATACCTTCAAAATTTGACCACAGAATCACCTCGACGAGCTCTTTAACATGACAAATAAGGCTTCATTGTATCTTGGTGAGTTTTCCAGAAAACGAGTAATTTATGTGCACAAACACACTTCTTTCGTGACTTTTCAAGCTTTGAACCTCCGTAACTTCGGCAAATGAGCTTCAAATACCTTCAAAATTTGAACACAGAATCACCTCGACGAGTAATTTAACACGACTAATAAGGCTTCATTGTATCTTGGTGAGTTTTCTAGAAAACGAGTGATTTATGTGCACAAACACACATCTTTCGTGACTTTTCAAGATTTGAACCTCCGTAACTTCGGCAAATGTGCTTCAAATTCCGTCAAAAATTGATCATAGAATCATCTCGACGAGCTCTTTAACATGACAAATAAGGCTTCATTGTATCTTGGTGAGTTTTCTAGAAAACGAGTAATTTATGTGCACAAACACACTTCGTTCGTGACTTTTCAAGCTTTGAACCTCCGTAACTTCGGCAAATGAGCTTCAAATCGCTTCAAAATTTTACCACAGAATCACCTCGACGAGCTCTTTAACATGACAAATAAGGCTTCATTGTACCTTGGTGAGTTTTCTAGAAAACGAGTAATTTATGTGCTCAAACACACATCTTTCGTGACTTTTCAAGCTTTGAACCTCCGTAACTTCGGCAAATGAGTTCCAAATCGCTTCAAAATTTTACCACAGAATCATCTCGACGAGCTCTTTAACATGACAAATAAGGCTTCATTGTATCTTGGTGAGTTTTCCAGAAAACGAGTAATTTATGTGCACAAACACACTTCTTTCGTGACTTTTCAAGCTTTGAACCTCCGTAACTTCTGCAAATGAGCTTCAAATACCTTCAAAATTTGACCACAGAATCACCTCGACGAGCTCTTTAACATGACAAATAAGGCTTCTTTGTATCTTGGTGAGTTTTCCAGAAAACGAGTAATTTATGTGCACAAACACACTTCTTTCGTGACTTTTCAAGCTTTGAACCTCCGTAACTTCTGCAAATGAGCTTCAAATACCTTCAAAATTTGACCACAGAATCACCTCGACGAGCTCTTTAACATGACAAATAAGGCTTCATTGTATCTTGGTGAGTTTTCCAGAAAACGAGTAATTTATGTGCACAAACACACTTCTTTCGTGACTTTTCAAGCTTTGAACCTCCGTAACTTCGGCAAAGGAGCTCCAACTACCTTCAAAATTTGACCACAGAATCACATCGACGAATTCTTTTTAACACAGTTAAGAAGGCTTCATTGCATCTTGGTGAGTTTTCCAGAAAACGAGTAATTTATGTGCACAAACACACATCTTTCGTGACTTTTCAAGTTTTGAACCTACGTAACTTCGGCAAATGAGCTCCAACTACCTTCAAAATTTGACCACAGAATCACCTCGACGAGCTTTTTAACATGACAAATAAGGCTTCATTGTATCTTGGTGAGTTTTCCAGAAAACGAGTAATTTATGTGCACAAACACACTTCGTTCGTGACTTTTCAAGCTTTGGACCTCCGTAACTTCTGCAAATGAGCTTCAAATACCTTCAAAATTTGACCACAGAATCACATCGACGAACTCTTTTTAACTCAGTTAAGAAGGCTTCATTGTATCTTGGTGAGTTTTCTAGAAAACGAGTGATTTATGTGCACAAACACACTTCTTTCGTGACTTTTCAAGTTTTGGACCTCCGTAACTTCGGCAAATGAGCTCCAAATCGCTTCAAAATTTTACCACAGAATCACCTCGACGAGTAATTTAACACGACTAATAAGGCTTCATTGTATCTTGGTGAGTTTTCCAGAAAACGAGTAATTTATGTGCACAAACACACTTCTTTCGTGACTTTTCAAGCTTTGAACCTCCGTAACTTCTGCAAATGAGCTTCAAATACCTTCAAAATTTGACCACAGAATCACCTCGACGAGTAATTTAACACGACTAATAAGGCTTCATTGTATCTTGGTGAGTTTTCTAGAAAACGAGTAATTTATGTGCTCAAACACACATCTTTCGTGACTTTTCAAGTTTTGAACCTACGTAACTTCGGCAAATGAGCTCCAAATCGCTTCAAAATTTTACCACAGAATCATCTCGACGAGCTCTTTAACATGACAAATAAGGCTTCATTGTATCTTGGTGAGTTTTCTAGAAAACGAGTAATTTATGTGCTCAAACACACATCTTTCGTGACTTTTCAAGCTTTGAACCTACGTAACTTCGGCAAATGAGCTCCAAATCGCTTCAAAATTTTACCACAGAATCATCTCGACGAGCTCTTTAACATGACAAATAAGGCTTCATTGTATCTTGGTGAGTTTTCTAGAAAACGAGTAATTTATGTGCTCAAACACACATCTTTCGTGACTTTTCAAGCTTTGAACCTCCGTAACTTCGGCAAATGAGCTCCAAATCGCTTCAAAATTTTACCACAGAATCATCTCGACGAGCTCTTTAACATGACAAATAAGGCTTCATTGTATCTTGGTGAGTTTTCTAGAAAACGAGTAATTTATGTGCTCAAACACACATCTTTCGTGACTTTTCAAGCTTTGAACCTCCGTAACTTCGGCAAATGAGCTCCAAATCGCTTCAAAATTTGACCACAGAATCACATCGACGAACTCTTTTTAACACAGTTAAGAAGGCTTCATTGTATCTTGGTGAGTTTTCCAGAAAACGAGTAATTTATGTGCACAAACACACTTCTTTCGTGACTTTTCAAGCTTTGAACCTCTGTAACTTCGGCAAATGAGCTTCAAATCGCTTCAAAATTTTACCAAAGAATCACCTCGACGAGCTCTTGAACAAGACATATAAGGCTTCATTGTATCTTGGTGAGTTTTCTAGAAAACGAGTGATTTATGTGCACAAACACACTTCGTTCGTGACTTTTCAAGTTTTGAACCTACGTAACTTCGGCAAATGAGCTTCAAATCGCTTCAAAATTTTACCAAAGAATCACCTCGACGAGCTCTTGAACAAGACATATAAGGCTTCATTGTATCTTGGTGAGTTTTCTAGAAAACGAGTGATTTATGTGCACAAACACACTTCGTTCGTGACTTTTCAAGTTTTGAACCTACGTAACTTCGGCAAATGAGCTTCAAATCGCTTCAAAATTTTACCAAAGAATCACCTCGACGAGCTCTTGAACAAGACATATAAGGCTTCATTGTATCTTGGTGAGTTTTCTAGAAAACGAGTGATTTATGTGCACAAACACACTTCTTTCGTGACTTTTCAAGTTTTGGACCTCCGTAACTTCGGCAAATGAGCTCCAAATCGCTTCAAAATTTTACCACAGAATCACCTCGACGAGCTCTTTAACATGAGAAATAAGGCTTCATTGTATCTTGGTGAGTTTTCTAGAAAACGAGTAATTTATGTGCTCAAACACACATCTTTCGTGACTTTTCAAGTTTTGAACCTACGTAACTTCGGCAAATGAGCTCCAAATCGCTTCAAAATTTTACCACAGAATCACCTCGACGAGCTCTTTAACATGACAAATAAGGCTTCATTGTATCTTGGTGAGTTTTCTAGAAAACGAGTAATTTATGTGCTCAAACACACATCTTTCGTGACTTTTCAAGCTTTGAACCTCCGTAACTTCGGCAAATGAGCTCCAAATCGCTTCAAAATTTTACCACAGAATCATCTCGACGAGCTCTTTAACATGACAAATAATGCTTCATTGTATCTTGGTGAGTTTTCTAGAAAACGAGTAATTTATGTGCTCAAACACACATCTTTCGTGACTTTTCAAGCTTTGAACCTCCGTAACTTCGGCAAATGAGCTCCAAATCGCTTCAAAATTTTACCACAGAATCATCTCGACGAGCTCTTTAACATGACAAATAAGGCTTCATTGTATCTTGGTGAGTTTTCTAGAAAACGAGTAATTTATGTGCTCAAACACACATCTTTCGTGACTTTTCAAGTTTTGAACCTACGTAACTTCGGCAAATGAGCTCCAAATCGCTTCAAAATTTTACCACAGAATCACCTCGACGAGCTCTTTAACATGACAAATAAGGCTTCATTGTATCTTGGTGAGTTTTCTAGAAAACGAGTAATTTATGTGCTCAAACACACATCTTTCGTGACTTTTCAAGCTTTGAACCTCCGTAACTTCGGCAAATGAGCTCCAAATCGCTTCAAAATTTTACCACAGAATCATCTCGACGAGCTCTTTAACATGACAAATAAGGCTTCATTGTATCTTGGTGAGTTTTCCAGAAAACGAGTAATTTATGTGCACAAACACACTTCTTTCGTGACTTTTCAAGCTTTGAACCTCCGTAACTTCGGCAAATGAGCTTCAAATCGCTTCAAAATTTTACCAAAGAATCACCTCGACGAGCTCTTGAACAAGACAAATAAGGCTTCATTGTATCTTGGTGAGTTTTCTAGAAAACGAGTAATTTATGTGCTCAAACACACATCTTTCGTGACTTTTCAAGTTTTGAACCTACGTAACTTCGGCAAATGAGCTCCAAATCGCTTCAAAATTTTACCACAGAATCACCTCGACGAGCTCTTTAACATGACAAATAAGGCTTCATTGTATCTTGGTGAGTTTTCTAGAAAACGAGTAATTTATGTGCTCAAACACACATCTTTCGTGACTTTTCAAGCTTTGAACCTCCGTAACTTCGGCAAATGAGCTCCAAATCGCTTCAAAATTTTACCACAGAATCATCTCGACGAGCTCTTTAACATGACAAATAAGGCTTCATTGTATCTTGGTGAGTTTTCCAGAAAACGAGTAATTTATGTGCACAAACACACTTCTTTCGTGACTTTTCAAGCTTTGAACCTCCGTAACTTCGGCAAATGAGCTTCAAATCGCTTCAAAATTTTACCAAAGAATCACCTCGACGAGCTCTTGAACAAGACAAATAAGGCTTCATTGTATCTTGGTGAGTTTTCTAGAAAACGAGTAATTTATGTGCTCAAACACACATCTTTCGTGACTTTTCAAGTTTTGAACCTACGTAACTTCGGCAAATGAGCTCCAACTACCTTCAAAATTTGAACACAGAATCACCTCGACGAGTTCTTTAACATGACAAATGAGGCTTCATTGTATCTTGGTGAGTTTTCTAGAAAACGAGTAATTTATGTGCTCAAACACACATCTTTCGTGACTTTTCAAGCTTTGAACCTCCGTAACTTCGGCAAATGAGCTCCAAATCGCTTCAAAATTTTACCACAGAATCATCTCGACGAGCTCTTTAACATGACAAATAAGGCTTCATTGTATCTTGGTGAGTTTTCTAGAAAACGAGTAATTTATGTGCTCAAACACACATCTTTCGTGACTTTTCAAGCTTTGAACCTCCGTAACTTCGGCAAATGAGCTCCAAATCGCTTCAAAATTTTACCACAGAATCATCTCGACGAGCTCTTTAACATGACAAATAAGGCTTCATTGTATCTTGGTGAGTTTTCTAGAAAACGAGTAATTTATGTGCTCAAACACACATCTTTCGTGACTTTTCAAGCTTTGAACCTCCGTAACTTCGGCAAATGAGCTCCAAATCGCTTCAAAATTTTACCACAGAATCATCTCGACGAGCTCTTTAACATGACAAATAAGGCTTCATTGTATCTTGGTGAGTTTTCTAGAAAACGAGTAATTTATGTGCTCAAACACACATCTTTCGTGACTTTTCAAGTTTTGAACCTACGTAACTTCGGCAAATGAGCTCCAAATCGCTTCAAAATTTTACCACAGAATCACCTCGACGAGCTCTTTAACATGACAAATAAGGCTTCATTGTATCTTGGTGAGTTTTCTAGAAAACGAGTAATTTATGTGCTCAAACACACATCTTTCGTGACTTTTCAAGCTTTGAACCTCCGTAACTTCGGCAAATGAGCTCCAAATCGCTTCAAAATTTTACCACAGAATCATCTCGACGAGCTCTTTAACATGACAAATAAGGCTTCATTGTATCTTGGTGAGTTTTCCAGAAAACGAGTAATTTATGTGCACAAACACACTTCTTTCGTGACTTTTCAAGCTTTGAACCTCCGTAACTTCGGCAAATGAGCTTCAAATCGCTTCAAAATTTTACCAAAGAATCACCTCGACGAGCTCTTGAACAAGACAAATAAGGCTTCATTGTATCTTGGTGAGTTTTCTAGAAAACGAGTAATTTATGTGCTCAAACACACATCTTTCGTGACTTTTCAAGTTTTGAACCTACGTAACTTCGGCAAATGAGCTCCAAATCGCTTCAAAATTTTACCACAGAATCATCTCGACGAGCTCTTTAACATGACAAATAAGGCTTCATTGTATCTTGGTGAGTTTTCTAGAAAACGAGTAATTTATGTGCTCAAACACACATCTTTCGTGACTTTTCAAGCTTTGAACCTCCGTAACTTCGGCAAATGAGCTCCAAATCGCTTCAAAATTTTACCACAGAATCATCTCGACGAGCTCTTTAACATGACAAATAAGGCTTCATTGTATCTTGGTGAGTTTTCTAGAAAACGAGTAATTTATGTGCTCAAACACACATCTTTCGTGACTTTTCAAGCTTTGAACCTCCGTAACTTCGGCAAATGAGCTCCAAATCGCTTCAAAATTTTACCACAGAATCATCTCGACGAGCTCTTTAACATGACAAATAAGGCTTCATTGTATCTTGGTGAGTTTTCCAGAAAACGAGTAATTTATGTGCACAAACACACTTCTTTCGTGACTTTTCAAGCTTTGAACCTCCGTAACTTCGGCAAATGAGCTTCAAATCGCTTCAAAATTTTACCAAAGAATCACCTCGACGAGCTCTTGAACAAGACAAATAAGGCTTCATTGTATCTTGGTGAGTTTTCTAGGAAACGAGTGATTTATGTGCACAAACACACTTCGTTCGTGACTTTTCAAGTTTTGAACCTACGTAACTTCGGCAAATGAGCTCCAACTACCTTCAAAATTTGAACACAGAATCACCTCGACGAGTTCTTTAACATGACAAATGAGGCTTCATTGTATCTTGGTGAGTTTTCTAGAAAACGAGTAATTTATGTGCTCAAACACACATCTTTCGTGACTTTTCAAGTTTTGAACCTACGTAACTTCGGCAAATGAGCTCCAAATCGCTTCAAAATTTTACCACAGAATCATCTCGACGAGCTCTTTAACATGACAAATAAGGCTTCATTGTATCTTGGTGAGTTTTCCAGAAAACGAGTAATTTATGTGCACAAACACACTTCGTTCGTGACTTTTCAAGCTTTGAACCTCCGTAACTTCTGCAAATGAGCTTCAAATACCTTCAAAATTTGACCACAGAATCACCTCGACGAGCTCTTTAACATGACAAATAAGGCTTCATTGTATCTTGGTGAGTTTTCCAGAAAACGAGTAATTTATGTGCACAAACACACTTCTTTCGTGACTTTTCAAGCTTTGAACCTCCGTAACTTCGGCAAATGAGCTTCAAATACCTTCAAAATTTGACCACAGAATCACCTCGACGAGTAATTTAACACGACTAATAAGGCTTCATTGTATCTTGGTGAGTTTTCTAGAAAACGAGTGATTTATGTGCACAAACACACATCTTTCGTGACTTTTCAAGATTTGAACCTCCGTAACTTCGGCAAATGTGCTTCAAATTCCGTCAAAAATTGATCATAGAATCACCTCGTTGAGCTCTTCATCATGACTCAGAAGGCTTCATTGTATCTTGGTGAGTTTTTTAGAAAACGAGTAATTTATGTGCACAAACACACATCTTTCGTGACTTTTCAAGCTTTGAACCTCCGTAACTTCGGCAAATGAGCTCCAAATCGCTTCAAAATTTTACCACAGTATCACCTCGACGAGCTCTTTTTAACTCAGTTAAGAAGGCTTCATTGTATCTTGGTGAGTTTTCTAGAAAACGAGTGATTTATGTGCACAAACACACTTCTTTCGTGACTTTTCAAGTTTTGGACCTCCGTAACTTCGGCAAATGAGCTCCAAATCGCTTCAAAATTTTACCACAGAATCACCTCGACGAGCTCTTTAACATGACAAATAAGGCTTCATTGTATCTTGGTGAGTTTTCTAGAAAACGAGTAATTTATGTGCTCAAACACACATCTTTCGTGACTTTTCAAGCTTTGAACCTCCGTAACTTCGGCAAATGAGCTCCAAATCTCTTCAAAATTTTACCACAGAATCATCTCGACGAGCTCTTTAACATGACAAATAAGGCTTCATTGTATCTTGGTGAGTTTTCTAGAAAACGAGTAATTTATGTGCTCAAACACACATCTTTCGTGACTTTTCAAGTTTTGAACCTACGTAACTTCGGCAAATGAGTTCCAAATCGCTTCAAAATTTTACCACAGAATCACCTCGACGAGCTCTTTAACATGACAAATAAGGCTTCATTGTATCTTGGTGAGTTTTCCAGAAAACGAGTAATTTATGTGCACAAACACACTTCTTTCGTGACTTTTCAAGCTTTGAACCTCCGTAACTTCTGCAAATGAGCTTCAAATACCTTCAAAATTTGACCACAGAATCACCTCGACGAGCTCTTTAACATGACAAATAAGGCTTCATTGTATCTTGGTGAGTTTTCCAGAAAACGAGTAATTTATGTGCACAAACACACTTCTTTCGTGACTTTTCAAGCTTTGAACCTCCGTAACTTCGGCAAAGGAGCTCCAACTACCTTCAAAATTTGACCACAGAATCACATCGACGAACTCTTTTTAACACAGTTAAGAAGGCTTCATTGTATCTTGGTGAGTTTTCCAGAAAACGAGTAATTTATGTGCACAAACACACTTCTTTCGTGACTTTTCAAGCTTTGAACCTCCGTAACTTCGGCAAAGGAGCTCCAACTACCTTCAAAATTTGACCACAGAATCACATCGACGAATTCTTTTTAACACAGTTAAGAAGGCTTCATTGCATCTTGGTGAGTTTTCCAGAAAACGAGTAATTTATGTGCACAAACACACATCTTTCGTGACTTTTCAAGTTTTGAACCTACGTAACTTCGGCAAATGAGCTCCAACTACCTTCAAAATTTGACCACAGAATCACCTCGACGAGCTTTTTAACATGACAAATAAGGCTTCATTGTATCTTGGTGAGTTTTCCAGAAAACGAGTAATTTATGTGCACAAACACACTTCGTTCGTGACTTTTCAAGCTTTGGACCTCCGTAACTTCTGCAAATGAGCTTCAAATACCTTCAAAATTTGACCACAGAATCACATCGACGAACTCTTTTTAACTCAGTTAAGAAGGCTTCATTGTATCTTGGTGAGTTTTCTAGAAAACGAGTAATTTATGTGCTCAAACACACATCTTTCGTGACTTTTCAAGCTTTGAACCTCCGTAACTTCGGCAAATGAGCTCCAAATCGCTTCAAAATTTTACCACAGAATCATCTCGACGAGCTCTTTAACATGACAAATAAGGCTTCATTGTATCTTGGTGAGTTTTCCAGAAAACGAGTAATTTATGTGCACAAACACACTTCTTTCGTGACTTTTCAAGCTTTGAACCTCCGTAACTTCGGCAAATGAGCTTCAAATCGCTTCAAAATTTTACCAAAGAATCACCTCGACGAGCTCTTGAACAAGACAAATAAGGCTTCATTGTATCTTGGTGAGTTTTCTAGGAAACGAGTGATTTATGTGCACAAACACACTTCGTTCGTGACTTTTCAAGTTTTGAACCTACGTAACTTCGGCAAATGAGCTCCAACTACCTTCAAAATTTGAACACAGAATCACCTCGACGAGTTCTTTAACATGACAAATGAGGCTTCATTGTATCTTGGTGAGTTTTCTAGAAAACGAGTAATTTATGTGCTCAAACACACATCTTTCGTGACTTTTCAAGTTTTGAACCTACGTAACTTCGGCAAATGAGCTCCAAATCGCTTCAAAATTTTACCACAGAATCATCTCGACGAGCTCTTTAACATGACAAATAAGGCTTCATTGTATCTTGGTGAGTTTTCCAGAAAACGAGTAATTTATGTGCACAAACACACTTCGTTCGTGACTTTTCAAGCTTTGAACCTCCGTAACTTCTGCAAATGAGCTTCAAATACCTTTAAAATTTGACCACAGAATCACCTCGACGAGCTCTTTAACATGACAAATAAGGCTTCATTGTATCTTGGTGAGTTTTCCAGAAAACGAGTAATTTATGTGCACAAACACACTTCTTTCGTGACTTTTCAAGCTTTGAACCTCCGTAACTTCGGCAAATGAGCTTCAAATACCTTCAAAATTTGACCACAGAATCACCTCGACGAGTAATTTAACACGACTAATAAGGCTTCATTGTATCTTGGTGAGTTTTCTAGAAAACGAGTGATTTATGTGCACAAACACACATCTTTCGTGACTTTTCAAGATTTGAACCTCCGTAACTTCGGCAAATGTGCTTCAAATTCCGTCAAAAATTGATCATAGAATCACCTCGTTGAGCTCTTCATCATGACTCAGAAGGCTTCATTGTATCTTGGTGAGTTTTTTAGAAAACGAGTAATTTATGTGCACAAACACACATCTTTCGTGACTTTTCAAGCTTTGAACCTCCGTAACTTCGGCAAATGAGCTCCAAATCGCTTCAAAATTTTACCACAGTATCACCTCGACGAGCTCTTTTTAACTCAGTTAAGAAGGCTTCATTGTATCTTGGTGAGTTTTCTAGAAAACGAGTGATTTATGTGCACAAACACACTTCTTTCGTGACTTTTCAAGTTTTGGACCTCCGTAACTTCGGCAAATGAGCTCCAAATCGCTTCAAAATTTTACCACAGAATCACCTCGACGAGCTCTTTAACATGACAAATAAGGCTTCATTGTATCTTGGTGAGTTTTCTAGAAAACGAGTAATTTATGTGCTCAAACACACATCTTTCGTGACTTTTCAAGCTTTGAACCTCCGTAACTTCGGCAAATGAGCTCCAAATCTCTTCAAAATTTTACCACAGAATCATCTCGACGAGCTCTTTAACATGACAAATAAGGCTTCATTGTATCTTGGTGAGTTTTCTAGAAAACGAGTAATTTATGTGCTCAAACACACATCTTTCGTGACTTTTCAAGTTTTGAACCTACGTAACTTCGGCAAATGAGCTCCAAATCGCTTCAAAATTTTACCACAGAATCACCTCGACGAGCTCTTTAACATGACAAATAAGGCTTCATTGTACCTTGGTGAGTTTTCTAGAAAACGAGTAATTTATGTGCTCAAACACACATCTTTCGTGACTTTTCAAGCTTTGAACCTCCGTAACTTCGGCAAATGAGTTCCAAATCGCTTCAAAATTTTACCACAGAATCATCTCGACGAGCTCTTTAACATGACAAATAAGGCTTCATTGTATCTTGGTGAGTTTTCCAGAAAACGAGTAATTTATGTGCACAAACACACTTCTTTCGTGACTTTTCAAGCTTTGAACCTCCGTAACTTCTGCAAATGAGCTTCAAATACCTTCAAAATTTGACCACAGAATCACCTCGACGAGCTCTTTAACATGACAAATAAGGCTTCATTGTATCTTGGTGATTTTTCCAGAAAACGAGTAATTTATGTGCACAAACACACTTCTTTCGTGACTTTTCAAGCTTTGAACCTCCGTAACTTCGGCAAAGGAGCTCCAACTACCTTCAAAATTTGACCACAGAATCACATCGACGAACTCTTTTTAACACAGTTAAGAAGGCTTCATTGTATCTTGGTGAGTTTTCCAGAAAACGAGTAATTTATGTGCACAAACACACTTCTTTCGTGACTTTTCAAGCTTTGAACCTCCGTAACTTCGGCAAAGGAGCTCCAACTACCTTCAAAATTTGACCACAGAATCACATCGACGAATTCTTTTTAACACAGTTAAGAAGGCTTCATTGCATCTTGGTGAGTTTTCCAGAAAACGAGTAATTTATGTGCACAAACACACATCTTTCGTGACTTTTCAAGTTTTGAACCTACGTAACTTCGGCAAATGAGCTCCAACTACCTTCAAAATTTGACCACAGAATCACCTCGACGAGCTTTTTAACATGACAAATAAGGCTTCATTGTATCTTGGTGAGTTTTCCAGAAAACGAGTAATTTATGTGCACAAACACACTTCGTTCGTGACTTTTCAAGCTTTGGACCTCCGTAACTTCTGCAAATGAGCTTCAAATACCTTCAAAATTTGACCACAGAATCACATCGACGAACTCTTTTTAACTCAGTTAAGAAGGCTTCATTGTATCTTGGTGAGTTTTCTAGAAAACGAGTGATTTATGTGCACAAACACACTTCTTTCGTGACTTTTCAAGTTTTGGACCTCCGTAACTTCGGCAAATGAGCTCCAAATCGCTTCAAAATTTTACCACAGAATCACCTCGACGAGTAATTTAACACGACTAATAAGGCTTCATTGTATCTTGGTGAGTTTTCCAGAAAACGAGTAATTTATGTGCACAAACACACTTCTTTCGTGACTTTTCAAGCTTTGAACCTCCGTAACTTCTGCAAATGAGCTTCAAATACCTTCAAAATTTGACCACAGAATCACCTCGACGAGTAATTTAACACGACTAATAAGGCTTCATTGTATCTTGGTGAGTTTTCTAGAAAACGAGTAATTTATGTGCTCAAACACACATCTTTCGTGACTTTTCAAGTTTTGAACCTACGTAACTTCGGCAAATGAGCTCCAAATCGCTTCAAAATTTTACCACAGAATCATCTCGACGAGCTCTTTAACATGACAAATAAGGCTTCATTGTATCTTGGTGAGTTTTCTAGAAAACGAGTAATTTATGTGCTCAAACACACATCTTTCGTGACTTTTCAAGCTTTGAACCTACGTAACTTCGGCAAATGAGCTCCAAATCGCTTCAAAATTTTACCACAGAATCATCTCGACGAGCTCTTTAACATGACAAATAAGGCTTCATTGTATCTTGGTGAGTTTTCTAGAAAACGAGTAATTTATGTGCTCAAACACACATCTTTCGTGACTTTTCAAGCTTTGAACCTCCGTAACTTCGGCAAATGAGCTCCAAATCGCTTCAAAATTTTACCACAGAATCATCTCGACGAGCTCTTTAACATGACAAATAAGGCTTCATTGTATCTTGGTGAGTTTTCTAGAAAACGAGTAATTTATGTGCTCAAACACACATCTTTCGTGACTTTTCAAGCTTTGAACCTCCGTAACTTCGGCAAATGAGCTCCAAATCGCTTCAAAATTTGACCACAGAATCACATCGACGAACTCTTTTTAACACAGTTAAGAAGGCTTCATTGTATCTTGGTGAGTTTTCCAGAAAACGAGTAATTTATGTGCACAAACACACTTCTTTCGTGACTTTTCAAGCTTTGAACCTCCGTAACTTCGGCAAATGAGCTTCAAATCGCTTCAAAATTTTACCAAAGAATCACCTCGACGAGCTCTTGAACAAGACATATAAGGCTTCATTGTATCTTGGTGAGTTTTCTAGAAAACGAGTGATTTATGTGCACAAACACACTTCGTTCGTGACTTTTCAAGTTTTGAACCTACGTAACTTCGGCAAATGAGCTTCAAATCGCTTCAAAATTTTACCAAAGAATCACCTCGACGAGCTCTTGAACAAGACATATAAGGCTTCATTGTATCTTGGTGAGTTTTCTAGAAAACGAGTGATTTATGTGCACAAACACACTTCGTTCGTGACTTTTCAAGTTTTGAACCTACGTAACTTCGGCAAATGAGCTCCAACTACCTTCAAAATTTAAACACAGAATCACCTCGACGAGTTCTTTAACATGACAAATGAGGCTTCATTGTATCTTGGTGAGTTTTCTAGAAAACGAGTAATTTATGTGCACAAACACACTTCGTTCGTGACTTTTCAAGTTTTGAACCTACGTAACTTCGGCAAATGAGCTCCAACTACCTTCAAAATTTGAACACAGAATCACCTCGACGAGTTCTTTAACATGACAAATGAGGCTTCATTGTATCTTGGTGAGTTTTCTAGAAAACGAGTAATTTATGTGCTCAAACACACATCTTTCGTGACTTTTCAAGTTTTGAACCTACGTAACTTCGGCAAATGAGCTCCAACTACTTTCAAAATTTGACCACAGAATCACCTCAACGAGTTCTTTAACATGACAAATGAGGCTTCATTGTATCTTGGTGAGTTTTCTAGAAAACGAGTAATTTATGTGCACAAACACACTTCTTTCGTGACTTTTCAAGCTTTGAACCTCCGTAACTTCTGCAAATGAGCTTCAAATACCTTCAAAATTTGACCACAGAATCACCTCGACGAGTAATTTATCACGACTAATAAGGCTTCATTGTATCTTGGTGAGTTTTCTAGAAAACGAGTGATTTATGTGCACAAACACACATCTTTCGTGACTTTTCAAGATTTGAACCTCCGTAACTTCGGCAAATGTGCTTCAAATTCCGTCAAAAATTGATCATAGAATCACCTCGTTGAGCTCTTCATCATGACTCAGAAGGCTTCATTGTATCTTGGTGAGTTTTCTAGAAAACGAGTAATTTATGTGCTCAAACACACATCTTTCGTGACTTTTCAAGCTTTGAACCTCCGTAACTTCGGCAAATGAGCTCCAAATCGCTTCAAAATTTTACCACAGAATCATCTCGACGAGCTCTTTAACATGACAAATAAGGCTTCATTGTATCTTGGTGAGTTTTCCAGAAAACGAGTAATTTATGTGCACAAACACACTTCTTTCGTGACTTTTCAAGCTTTGAACCTCCGTAACTTCGGCAAAGGAGCTCCAACTACCTTCAAAATTTGACCACAGAATCACATCGACGAACTCTTTTTAACACAGTTAAGAAGGCTTCATTGTATCTTGGTGAGTTTTCCAGAAAACGAGTAATTTATGTGCACAAACACACTTCTTTCGTGACTTTTCAAGCTTTGAACCTCCGTAACTTCGGCAAAGGAGCTCCAACTACCTTCAAAATTTGACCACAGAATCACATCGACGAATTCTTTTTAACACAGTTAAGAAGGCTTCATTGCATCTTGGTGAGTTTTCCAGAAAACGAGTAATTTATGTGCACAAACACACATCTTTCGTGACTTTTCAAGTTTTGAACCTACGTAACTTCGGCAAATGAGCTCCAACTACCTTCAAAATTTGACCACAGAATCACCTCGACGAGCTTTTTAACATGACAAATAAGGCTTCATTGTATCTTGGTGAGTTTTCCAGAAAACGAGTAATTTATGTGCACAAACACACTTCGTTCGTGACTTTTCAAGCTTTGGACCTCCGTAACTTCTGCAAATGAGCTTCAAATACCTTCAAAATTTGACCACAGAATCACCTCGACGAGCTCTTTAACATGACAAATAAGGCTTCATTGTATCTTGGTGAGTTTTCCAGAAAACGAGTAATTTATGTGCACAAACACACTTCTTTCGTGACTTTTCAAGCTTTGAACCTCCGTAACTTCGGCAAATGAGCTTCAAATACCTTCAAAATTTGAACACAGAATCACCTCGACGAGTAATTTAACACGACTAATAAGGCTTCATTGTATCTTGGTGAGTTTTCTAGAAAACGAGTGATTTATGTGCACAAACACACATCTTTCGTGACTTTTCAAGATTTGAACCTCCGTAACTTCGGCAAATGTGCTTCAAATTCCGTCAAAAATTGATCATAGAATCACCTCGTTGAGCTCTTCATCATGACTCAGAAGGCTTCATTGTATCTTGGTGAGTTTTTTAGAAAACGAGTAATTTATGTGCACAAACACACATCTTTCGTGACTTTTCAAGCTTTGAACCTCCGTAACTTCGGCAAATGAGCTCCAAATCGCTTCAAAATTTTACCACAGTATCACCTCGACGAGCTCTTTAACATGACAAATAAGGCTTCATTGTATCTTGGTGAGTTTTCCAGAAAACGAGTAATTTATGTGCACAAACACACTTCTTTCGTGACTTTTCAAGCTTTGAACCTCCGTAACTTCGGCAAAGGAGCTCCAACTACCTTCAAAATTTGACCACAGAATCACATCGACGAACTCTTTTTAACTCAGTTAAGAAGGCTTCATTGTATCTTGGTGAGTTTTCTAGAAAACGAGTGATTTATGTGCACAAACACACTTCTTTCGTGACTTTTCAAGTTTTGGACCTCCGTAACTTCGGCAAATGAGCTCCAAATCGCTTCAAAATTTTACCACAGAATCACCTCGACGAGTAATTTAACACGACTAATAAGGCTTCATTGTATCTTGGTGAGTTTTCCAGAAAACGAGTAATTTATGTGCACAAACACACTTCTTTCGTGACTTTTCAAGCTTTGAACCTCCGTAACTTCTGCAAATGAGCTTCAAATACCTTCAAAATTTGACCACAGAATCACCTCGACGAGTAATTTAACACGACTAATAAGGCTTCATTGTATCTTGGTGAGTTTTCTAGAAAACGAGTAATTTATGTGCTCAAACACACATCTTTCGTGACTTTTCAAGTTTTGAACCTACGTAACTTCGGCAAATGAGCTCCAAATCGCTTCAAAATTTTACCACAGAATCATCTCGACGAGCTCTTTAACATGACAAATAAGGCTTCATTGTATCTTGGTGAGTTTTCTAGAAAACGAGTAATTTATGTGCTCAAACACACATCTTTCGTGACTTTTCAAGCTTTGAACCTACGTAACTTCGGCAAATGAGCTCCAAATCGCTTCAAAATTTTACCACAGAATCATCTCGACGAGCTCTTTAACATGACAAATAAGGCTTCATTGTATCTTGGTGAGTTTTCTAGAAAACGAGTAATTTATGTGCTCAAACACACATCTTTCGTGACTTTTCAAGTTTTGAACCTACGTAACTTCGGCAAATGAGCTCCAAATCGCTTCAAAATTTTACCACAGAATCATCTCGACGAGCTCTTTAACATGACAAATAAGGCTTCATTGTATCTTGGTGAGTTTTCTAGAAAACGAGTAATTTATGTGCTCAAACACACATCTTTCGTGACTTTTCAAGCTTTGAACCTCCGTAACTTCGGCAAATGAGCTCCAAATCGCTTCAAAATTTTACCACAGAATCATCTCGACGAGCTCTTTAACATGACAAATAAGGCTTCATTGTATCTTGGTGAGTTTTCCAGAAAACGAGTAATTTATGTGCACAAACACACTTCTTTCGTGACTTTTCAAGCTTTGAACCTCCGTAACTTCGGCAAATGAGCTTCAAATCGCTTCAAAATTTTACCAAAGAATCACCTCGACGAGCTCTTGAACAAGACATATAAGGCTTCATTGTATCTTGGTGAGTTTTCTAGAAAACGAGTGATTTATGTGCACAAACACACTTCGTTCGTGACTTTTCAAGTTTTGAACCTACGTAACTTCGGCAAATGAGCTCCAACTACCTTCAAAATTTAAACACAGAATCACCTCGACGAGTTCTTTAACATGACAAATGAGGCTTCATTGTATCTTCGTGAGTTTTCTAGAAAACGAGTAATTTATGTGCACAAACACACTTCGTTCGTGACTTTTCAAGTTTTGAACCTACGTAACTTCGGCAAATGAGCTCCAACTACCTTCAAAATTTGAACACAGAATCACCTCGACGAGTTCTTTAACATGACAAATGAGGCTTCATTGTATCTTGGTGAGTTTTCTAGAAAACGAGTAATTTATGTGCTCAAACACACATCTTTCGTGACTTTTCAAGTTTTGAACCTACGTAACTTCGGCAAATGAGCTCCAACTACTTTCAAAATTTGACCACAGAATCACCTCGACGAGTTCTTTAACATGACAAATGAGGCTTCATTGTATCTTGGTGAGTTTTCTAGAAAACGAGTAATTTATGTGCACAAACACACTTCTTTCGTGACTTTTCAAGCTTTGAACCTCCGTAACTTCTGCAAATGAGCTTCAAATACCTTCAAAATTTGACCACAGAATCACCTCGACGAGCTCTTTAACATGACAAATAAGGCTTCATTGTATCTTGGTGAGTTTTCCAGAAAACGAGTAATTTATGTGCACAGACACACTTCTTTCGTGACTTTTCAAGCTTTGAACCTCCGTAACTTCGGCAAATGAGCTTCAAATACCTTCAAAATTTGACCACAGAATCACCTCGACGAGTAATTTATCACGACTAATAAGGCTTCATTGTATCTTGGTGAGTTTTCTAGAAAACGAGTGATTTATGTGCACAAACACACATCTTTCGTGACTTTTCAAGATTTGAACCTCCGTAACTTCGGCAAATGTGCTTCAAATTCCGTCAAAAATTGATCATAGAATCACCTCGTTGAGCTCTTCATCATGACTCAGAAGGCTTCATTGTATCTTGGTGAGTTTTCTAGAAAACGAGTAATTTATGTGCTCAAACACACATCTTTCGTGACTTTTCAAGCTTTGAACCTCCGTAACTTCGGCAAATGAGCTCCAAATCGCTTCAAAATTTTACCACAGAATCATCTCGACGAGCTCTTTAACATGACAAATAAGGCTTCATTGTATCTTGGTGAGTTTTCCAGAAAACGAGTAATTTATGTGCACAAACACACTTCTTTCGTGACTTTTCAAGCTTTGAACCTCCGTAACTTCGGCAAAGGAGCTTCAAATCGCTTCAAAATTTTACCAAAGAATCACCTCGACGAGCTCTTGAACAAGACATATAAGGCTTCATTGTATCTTGGTGAGTTTTCTAGAAAACGAGTGATTTATGTGCACAAACACACTTCGTTCGTGACTTTTCAAGTTTTGAACCTACGTAACTTCGGCAAATGAGCTCTAACTACCTTCAAAATTTAAACACAGAATCACCTCGACGAGTTCTTTAACATGACTAATGAGGCTTCATTGTATCTTGGTGAGTTTTCTAGAAAACGAGTAATTTATGTGCACAAACACACTTCGTTCGTGACTTTTCAAGTTTTGAACCTACGTAACTTCGGCAAATGAGCTCCAACTACTTTCAAAATTTGACCACAGAATCACCTCGACGAGTTCTTTAACATGACAAATGAGGCTTCATTGTATCTTGGTGAGTTTTCTAGAAAACGAGTAATTTATGTGCACAAACACACTTCTTTCGTGACTTTTCAAGCTTTGAACCTCCGTAACTTCTGCAAATGAGCTTCAAATACCTTCAAAATTTGACCACAGAATCACCTCGACGAGCTCTTTAACATGACAAATAAGGCTTCATTGTATCTTGGTGAGTTTTCCAGAAAACGAGTAATTTATGTGCACAGACACACTTCTTTCGTGACTTTTCAAGCTTTGAACCTCCGTAACTTCGGCAAATGAGCTTCAAATCGCTTCAAAATTTTACCAAAGAATCACCTCGACGAGCTCTTGAACAAGACATATAAGGCTTCATTGTATCTTGGTGAGTTTTCTAGAAAACGAGTGATTTATGTGCACAAACACACTTCGTTCGTGACTTTTCAAGTTTTGAACCTACGTAACTTCGGCAAATGAGCTCCAACTACCTTCAAAATTTAAACACAGAATCACCTCGACGAGTTCTTTAACATGACAAATGAGGCTTCATTGTATCTTCGTGAGTTTTCTAGAAAACGAGTAATTTATGTGCACAAACACACTTCGTTCGTGACTTTTCAAGTTTTGAACCTACGTAACTTCGGCAAATGAGCTCCAACTACCTTCAAAATTTGAACACAGAATCACCTCGACGAGTTCTTTAACATGACAAATGAGGCTTCATTGTATCTTGGTGAGTTTTCTAGAAAACGAGTAATTTATGTGCTCAAACACACATCTTTCGTGACTTTTCAAGTTTTGAACCTACGTAACTTCGGCAAATGAGCTCCAACTACCTTCAAAATTTAAACACAGAATCACCTCGACGAGTTCTTTAACATGACAAATGAGGCTTCATTGTATCTTCGTGAGTTTTCTAGAAAACGAGTGATTTATGTGCACAAACACACTTCGTTCGTGACTTTTCAAGTTTTGAACCTACGTAACTTCGGCAAATGAGCTCTAACTACCTTCAAAATTTAAACACAGAATCACCTCGACGAGTTCTTTAACATGACTAATGAGGCTTCATTGTATCTTGGTGAGTTTTCTAGAAAACGAGTAATTTATGTGCACAAACACACTTCGTTCGTGACTTTTCAAGTTTTGAACCTACGTAACTTCGGCAAATGAGCTCCAACTACTTTCAAAATTTGACCACAGAATCACCTCGACGAGTTCTTTAACATGACAAATGAGGCTTCATTGTATCTTGGTGAGTTTTCTAGAAAACGAGTAATTTATGTGCACAAACACACTTCTTTCGTGACTTTTCAAGCTTTGAACCTCCGTAACTTCTGCAAATGAGCTTCAAATACCTTCAAAATTTGACCACAGAATCACCTCGACGAGCTCTTTAACATGACAAATAAGGCTTCATTGTATCTTGGTGAGTTTTCCAGAAAACGAGTAATTTATGTGCACAGACACACTTCTTTCGTGACTTTTCAAGCTTTGAACCTCCGTAACTTCGGCAAATGAGCTTCAAATACCTTCAAAATTTGACCACAGAATCACCTCGACGAGTAATTTATCACGACTAATAAGGCTTCATTGTATCTTGGTGAGTTTTCTAGAAAACGAGTGATTTATGTGCACAAACACACTTCTTTCGTGACTTTTCAAGCTTTGAACCTCCGTAACTTCGGCAAATGAGCTTCAAATCGCTTCAAAATTTTACCAAAGAATCACCTCGACGAGCTCTTGAACAAGACATATAAGGCTTCATTGTATCTTGGTGAGTTTTCTAGAAAACGAGTGATTTATGTGCACAAACACACTTCGTTCGTGACTTTTCAAGTTTTGAACCTACGTAACTTCGGCAAATGAGCTCCAACTACCTTCAAAATTTAAACACAGAATCACCTCGACGAGTTCTTTAACATGACAAATGAGGCTTCATTGTATCTTGGTGAGTTTTCTAGAAAACGAGTAATTTATGTGCACAAACACACTTCGTTCGTGACTTTTCAAGTTTTGAACCTACGTAACTTCGGCAAATGAGCTCCAACTACCTTCAAAATTTGAACACAGAATCACCTCGACGAGTTCTTTAACATGACAAATGAGGCTTCATTGTATCTTGGTGAGTTTTCTAGAAAACGAGTAATTTATGTGCTCAAACACACATCTTTCGTGACTTTTCAAGTTTTGAACCTACGTAACTTCGGCAAATGAGCTCCAACTACTTTCAAAATTTGACCACAGAATCACCTCGACGAGTTCTTTAACATGACAAATGAGGCTTCATTGTATCTTGGTGAGTTTTCTAGAAAACGAGTAATTTATGTGCACAAACACAATTCTTTCGTGACTTTTCAAGCTTTGAACCTCCGTAACTTCTGCAAATGAGCTTCAAATACCTTCAAAATTTGACCACAGAATCACCTCGACGAGCTCTTTAACATGACAAATAAGGCTTCATTGTATCTTGGTGAGTTTTCCAGAAAACGAGTAATTTATGTGCACAGACACACTTCTTTCGTGACTTTTCAAGCTTTGAACCTCCGTAACTTCGGCAAATGAGCTTCAAATACCTTCAAAATTTGACCACAGAATCACCTCGACGAGTAATTTATCACGACTAATAAGGCTTCATTGTATCTTGGTGAGTTTTCTAGAAAACGAGTGATTTATGTGCACAAACACACATCTTTCGTGACTTTTCAAGATTTGAACCTCCGTAACTTCGGCAAATGTGCTTCAAATTCCGTCAAAAATTGATCATAGAATCACCTCGTTGAGCTCTTCATCATGACTCAGAAGGCTTCATTGTATCTTGGTGAGTTTTCTAGAAAACGAGTAATTTATGTGCTCAAACACACATCTTTCGTGACTTTTCAAGCTTTGAACCTCCGTAACTTCGGCAAATGAGCTCCAAATCGCTTCAAAATTTTACCACAGAATCATCTCGACGAGCTCTTTAACATGACAAATAAGGCTTCATTGTATCTTGGTGAGTTTTCCAGAAAACGAGTAATTTATGTGCACAAACACACTTCTTTCGTGACTTTTCAAGCTTTGAACCTCCGTAACTTCGGCAAAGGAGCTTCAAATCGCTTCAAAATTTTACCAAAGAATCACCTCGACGAGCTCTTGAACAAGACATATAAGGCTTCATTGTATCTTGGTGAGTTTTCTAGAAAACGAGTGATTTATGTGCACAAACACACTTCGTTCGTGACTTTTCAAGTTTTGAACCTACGTAACTTCGGCAAATGAGCTCTAACTACCTTCAAAATTTAAACACAGAATCACCTCGACGAGTTCTTTAACATGACAAATGAGGCTTCATTGTATCTTGGTGAGTTTTCTAGAAAACGAGTAATTTATGTGCACAAACACACTTCGTTCGTGACTTTTCAAGTTTTGAACCTACGTAACTTCGGCAAATGAGCTCCAACTACTTTCAAAATTTGACCACAGAATCACCTCGACGAGTTCTTTAACATGACAAATGAGGCTTCATTGTATCTTGGTGAGTTTTCTAGAAAACGAGTAATTTATGTGCACAAACACACTTCTTTCGTGACTTTTCAAGCTTTGAACCTCCGTAACTTCTGCAAATGAGCTTCAAATACCTTCAAAATTTGACCACAGAATCACCTCGACGAGCTCTTTAACATGACAAATAAGGCTTCATTGTATCTTGGTGAGTTTTCCAGAAAACGAGTAATTTATGTGCACAGACACACTTCTTTCGTGACTTTTCAAGCTTTGAACCTCCGTAACTTCGGCAAATGAGCTTCAAATACCTTCAAAATTTGACCACAGAATCACCTCGACGAGTAATTTATCACGACTAATAAGGCTTCATTGTATCTTGGTGAGTTTTCTAGAAAACGAGTGATTTATGTGCACAAACACACATCTTTCGTGACTTTTCAAGATTTGAACCTCCGTAACTTCGGCAAATGTGCTTCAAATTCCGTCAAAAATTGATCATAGAATCACCTCGTTGAGCTCTTCATCATGACTCAGAAGGCTTCATTGTATCTTGGTGAGTTTTCTAGAAAACGAGTAATTTATGTGCTCAAACACACATCTTTCGTGACTTTTCAAGCTTTGAACCTCCGTAACTTCGGCAAATGAGCTCCAAATCGCTTCAAAATTTTACCACAGAATCATCTCGACGAGCTCTTTAACATGACAAATAAGGCTTCATTGTATCTTGGTGAGTTTTCCAGAAAACGAGTAATTTATGTGCACAAACACACTTCTTTCGTGACTTTTCAAGCTTTGAACCTCCGTAACTTCGGCAAAGGAGCTCCAACTACCTTCAAAATTTGACCACAGAATCACATCGACGAGCTCTTTAACATGACAAATAAGGCTTCATTGTATCTTGGTGAGTTTTCCAGAAAACGAGTAATTTATGTGCACAAACACACTTCTTTCGTGACTTTTCAAGCTTTGAACCTCCGTAACTTCGGCAAATGAGCTCCAAATCGCTTCAAAATTTTACCACAGAATCATCTCGACGAGCTCTTTAACATGACAAATAAGGCTTCATTGTATCTTGGTGAGTTTTCTAGAAAACGAGTAATTTATGTGCTCAAACACACATCTTTCGTGACTTTTCAAGCTTTGAACCTCCGTAACTTCGGCAAATGAGCTCCAAATCGCTTCAAAATTTGACCACAGAATCACATCGACGAACTCTTTTTAACACAGTTAAGAAGGCTTCATTGTATCTTGGTGAGTTTTCCAGAAAACGAGTAATTTATGTGCACAAACACACTTCTTTCGTGACTTTTCAAGCTTTGAACCTCCGTAACTTCGGCAAAGGAGCTCCAACTACCTTCAAAATTTGACCACAGAATCACATCGACGAACTCTTTTTAACACAGTTAAGAAGGCTTCATTGTATCTTGGTGAGTTTTCCAGAAAACGAGTAATTTATATGCACAAACACACTTCTTTCGTGACTTTTCAAGCTTTGAACCTCCGTAACTTCGGCAAAGGAGCTCCAACTACCTTCAAAATTTGACCACAGAATCACATCGACGAATTCTTTTTAACACAGTTAAGAAGGCTTCATTGCATCTTGGTGAGTTTTCCAGAAAACGAGTAATTTATGTGCACAAACACACTTGTTTCGTGACTTTTCAAGCTTTGAACCTCCGTAACTTCGGCAAAGGAGCTCCAACTACCTTCAAAATTTGACCACAGAATCACATCGACGAACTCTTTTTAACACAGTTAAGAAGGCTTCATTGCATCTTGGTGAGTTTTCCAGAAAACGAGTAATTTATGTGCACAAACACACATCTTTCGTGACTTTTCAAGTTTTGAACCTACGTAACTTCGGCAAATGAGCTCCAACTACCTTCAAAATTTGACCACAGAATCACCTCGACGAGCTTTTTAACATGACAAATAAGGCTTCATTGTATCTTGGTGAGTTTTCCAGAAAACGAGTAATTTATGTGCACAAACACACTTCGTTCGTGACTTTTCAAGCTTTGAACCTCCGTAACTTCTGCAAATGAGCTTCAAATACCTTCAAAATTTGACCACAGAATCACCTCGACGAGCTCTTTACCATGACAAATAAGGCTTCATTGTATCTTGGTGAGTTTTCCAGAAAACGAGTAATTTATGTGCACAAACACACTTCTTTCGTGACTTTTCAAGCTTTGAACCTCCGTAACTTCGGCAAAGGAGCTCCAACTACCTTCAAAATTTGACCACAGAATCACATCGACGAATTCTTTTTAACACAGTTAAGAAGGCTTCATTGCATCTTGGTGAGTTTTCCAGAAAACGAGTAATTTATGTGCACAAACACACTTCTTTCGTGACTTTTCAAGCTTTGAACCTCCGTAACTTCGGCAAAGGAGCTCCAACTACCTTCAAAATTTGACCACAGAATCACATCGACGAACTCTTTTTAACACAGTTAAGAAGGCTTCATTGCATCTTGGTGAGTTTTCCAGAAAACGAGTAATTTATGTGCACAAACACACATCTTTCGTGACTTTTCAAGTTTTGAACCTACGTAACTTCGGCAAATGAGCTCCAACTACCTTCAAAATTTGACCACAGAATCACCTCGACGAGCTTTTTAACATGACAAATAAGGCTTCATTGTATCTTGGTGAGTTTTCCAGAAAACGAGTAATTTATGTGCACAAACACACTTCGTTCGTGACTTTTCAAGCTTTGAACCTCCGTAACTTCTGCAAATGAGCTTCAAATACCTTCAAAATTTGACCACAGAATCACCTCGACGAGCTCTTTAACATGACAAATAAGGCTTCATTGTATCTTGGTGAGTTTTCCAGAAAACGAGTAATTTATGTGCACAAACACACTTCTTTCGTGACTTTTCAAGCTTTGAACCTCCGTAACTTCGGCAAATGAGCTTCAAATACCTTCAAAATTTGACCACAGAATCACCTCGACGAGTAATTTAACACGACTAATAAGGCTTCATTGTATCTTGGTGAGTTTTCTAGAAAACGAGTGATTTATGTGCACAAACACACATCTTTCGTGACTTTTCAAGATTTGAACCTCCGTAACTTCGGCAAATGTGCTTCAAATTCCGTCAAAAATTGATCATAGAATCACCTCGTTGAGCTCTTCATCATGACTCAGAAGGCTTCATTGTATCTTGGTGAGTTTTCCAGAAAACGAGTAATTTATGTGCACAAACACACTTCTTTCGTGACTTTTCAAGCTTTGAACCTCCGTAACTTCGGCAAATGAGCTCCAAATCGCTTCAAAATTTTACCACAGAATCATCTCGACGAGCTCTTTAACATGACAAATAAGGCTTCATTGTATCTTGGTGAGTTTTCTAGAAAACGAGTAATTTATGTGCTCAAACACACATCTTTCGTGACTTTTCAAGCTTTGAACCTCCGTAACTTCGGCAAATGAGCTCCAAATCGCTTCAAAATTTGACCACAGAATCACATCGACGAACTCTTTTTAACACAGTTAAGAAGGCTTCATTGTATCTTGGTGAGTTTTCCAGAAAACGAGTAATTTATGTGCACAAACACACTTCTTTCGTGACTTTTCAAGCTTTGAACCTCCGTAACTTCGGCAAAGGAGCTCCAACTACCTTCAAAATTTGACCACAGAATCACATCGACGAACTCTTTTTAACACAGTTAAGAAGGCTTCATTGTATCTTGGTGAGTTTTCCAGAAAACGAGTAATTTATATGCACAAACACACTTCTTTCGTGACTTTTCAAGCTTTGAACCTCCGTAACTTCGGCAAAGGAGCTCCAACTACCTTCAAAATTTGACCACAGAATCACATCGACGAATTCTTTTTAACACAGTTAAGAAGGCTTCATTGCATCTTGGTGAGTTTTCCAGAAAACGAGTAATTTATGTGCACAAACACACTTGTTTCGTGACTTTTCAAGCTTTGAACCTCCGTAACTTCGGCAAAGGAGCTCCAACTACCTTCAAAATTTGACCACAGAATCACATCGACGAACTCTTTTTAACACAGTTAAGAAGGCTTCATTGCATCTTGGTGAGTTTTCCAGAAAACGAGTAATTTATGTGCACAAACACACATCTTTCGTGACTTTTCAAGTTTTGAACCTACGTAACTTCGGCAAATGAGCTCCAACTACCTTCAAAATTTGACCACAGAATCACCTCGACGAGCTTTTTAACATGACAAATAAGGCTTCATTGTATCTTGGTGAGTTTTCCAGAAAACGAGTAATTTATGTGCACAAACACACTTCGTTCGTGACTTTTCAAGCTTTGAACCTCCGTAACTTCTGCAAATGAGCTTCAAATACCTTCAAAATTTGACCACAGAATCACCTCGACGAGCTCTTTACCATGACAAATAAGGCTTCATTGTATCTTGGTGAGTTTTCCAGAAAACGAGTAATTTATGTGCACAAACACACTTCTTTCGTGACTTTTCAAGCTTTGAACCTCCGTAACTTCGGCAAAGGAGCTCCAACTACCTTCAAAATTTGACCACAGAATCACATCGACGAATTCTTTTTAACACAGTTAAGAAGGCTTCATTGCATCTTGGTGAGTTTTCCAGAAAACGAGTAATTTATGTGCACAAACACACTTCTTTCGTGACTTTTCAAGCTTTGAACCTCCGTAACTTCGGCAAAGGAGCTCCAACTACCTTCAAAATTTGACCACAGAATCACATCGACGAACTCTTTTTAACACAGTTAAGAAGGCTTCATTGCATCTTGGTGAGTTTTCCAGAAAACGAGTAATTTATGTTCACAAACACACATCTTTCGTGACTTTTCAAGTTTTGAACCTACGTAACTTCGGCAAATGAGCTCCAACTACCTTCAAAATTTGACCACAGAATCACCTCGACGAGCTTTTTAACATGACAAATAAGGCTTCATTGTATCTTGGTGAGTTTTCCAGAAAACGAGTAATTTATGTGCACAAACACACTTCGTTCGTGACTTTTCAAGCTTTGAACCTCCGTAACTTCTGCAAATGAGCTTCAAATACCTTCAAAATTTGACCACAGAATCACCTCGACGAGCTCTTTAACATGACAAATAAGGCTTCATTGTATCTTGGTGAGTTTTCCAGAAAACGAGTAATTTATGTGCACAAACACACTTCTTTCGTGACTTTTCAAGCTTTGAACCTCCGTAACTTCGGCAAATGAGCTTCAAATACCTTCAAAATTTGACCACAGAATCACCTCGACGAGTAATTTAACACGACTTATAAGGCTTCATTGTATCTTGGTGAGTTTTCTAGAAAACGAGTGATTTATGTGCACAAACACACATCTTTCGTGACTTTTCAAGATTTGAACCTCCGTAACTTCGGCAAATGTGCTTCAAATTCCGTCAAAAATTGATCATAGAATCACCTCGTTGAGCTCTTCATCATGACTCAGAAGGCTTCATTGTATCTTGGTGAGTTTTCCAGAAAACGAGTAATTTATGTGCACAAACACACTTCGTTCGTGACTTTTCAAGCTTTGGACCTCCGTAACTTCTGCAAATGAGCTTCAAATACCTTCAAAATTTGACCACAGAATCACCTCGACGAGCTCTTTAACATGACAAATAAGGCTTCATTGTATCTTGGTGAGTTTTCCAGAAAACGAGTAATTTATGTGCACAAACACACTTCTTTCGTGACTTTTCAAGCTTTGAACCTCCGTAACTTCGGCAAATGAGCTTCAAATACCTTCAAAATTTGAACACAGAATCACCTCGACGAGTAATTTAACACGACTAATAAGGCTTCATTGTATCTTGGTGAGTTTTCTAGAAAACGAGTGATTTATGTGCACAAACACACATCTTTCGTGACTTTTCAAGATTTGAACCTCCGTAACTTCGGCAAATGTGCTTCAAATTCCGTCAAAAATTGATCATAGAATCACCTCGTTGAGCTCTTCATCATGACTCAGAAGGCTTCATTGTATCTTGGTGAGTTTTTTAGAAAACGAGTAATTTATGTGCACAAACACACATCTTTCGTGACTTTTCAAGCTTTGAACCTCCGTAACTTCGGCAAATGAGCTCCAAATCGCTTCAAAATTTTACCACAGTATCACTTCGACGAGCTCTTTAACATGACAAATAAGGCTTCATTGTATCTTGGTGAGTTTTCCAGAAAACGAGTAATTTATGTGCACAAACACACTTCTTTCGTGACTTTTCAAGCTTTGAACCTCCGTAACTTCGGCAAAGGAGCTCCAACTACCTTCAAAATTTGACCACAGAATCACATCGACGAACTCTTTTTAACTCAGTTAAGAAGGCTTCATTGTATCTTGGTGAGTTTTCTAGAAAACGAGTGATTTATGTGCACAAACACACTTCTTTCGTGACTTTTCAAGTTTTGGACCTCCGTAACTTCGGCAAATGAGCTCCAAATCGCTTCAAAATTTTACCACAGAATCACCTCGACGAGTAATTTAACACGACTAATAAGGCTTCATTGTATCTTGGTGAGTTTTCCAGAAAACGAGTAATTTATGTGCACAAACACACTTCTTTCGTGACTTTTCAAGCTTTGAACCTCCGTAACTTCTGCAAATGAGCTTCAAATACCTTCAAAATTTGACCACAGAATCACCTCGACGAGTAATTTAACACGACTAATAAGGCTTCATTGTATCTTGGTGAGTTTTCTAGAAAACGAGTAATTTATGTGCTCAAACACACATCTTTCGTGACTTTTCAAGTTTTGAACCTACGTAACTTCGGCAAATGAGCTCCAAATCGCTTCAAAATTTTACCACAGAATCATCTCGACGAGCTCTTTAACATGACAAATAAGGCTTCATTGTATCTTGGTGAGTTTTCTAGAAAACGAGTAATTTATGTGCTCAAACACACATCTTTCGTGACTTTTCAAGCTTTGAACCTACGTAACTTCGGCAAATGAGCTCCAAATCGCTTCAAAATTTTACCACAGAATCATCTCGACGAGCTCTTTAACATGACAAATAAGGCTTCATTGTATCTTGGTGAGTTTTCTAGAAAACGAGTAATTTATGTGCTCAAACACACATCTTTCGTGACTTTTCAAGTTTTGAACCTACGTAACTTCGGCAAATGAGCTCCAAATCGCTTCAAAATTTTACCACAGAATCATCTCGACGAGCTCTTTAACATGACAAATAAGGCTTCATTGTATCTTGGTGAGTTTTCTAGAAAACGAGTAATTTATGTGCACAAACACACATCTTTCGTGACTTTTCAAGCTTTGAACCTCCGTAACTTCGGCAAATGAGCTCCAAATCGCTTCAAAATTTTACCACAGTATCACTTCGACGAGCTCTTTAACATGACAAATAAGGCTTCATTGTATCTTGGTGAGTTTTCCAGAAAACGAGTAATTTATGTGCACAAACACACTTCTTTCGTGACTTTTCAAGCTTTGAACCTCCGTAACTTCGGCAAAGGAGCTCCAACTACCTTCAAAATTTGACCACAGAATCACATCGACGAACTCTTTTTAACTCAGTTAAGAAGGCTTCATTGTATCTTGGTGAGTTTTCTAGAAAACGAGTGATTTATGTGCACAAACACACTTCTTTCGTGACTTTTCAAGTTTTGGACCTCCGTAACTTCGGCAAATGAGCTCCAAATCGCTTCAAAATTTTACCACAGAATCACCTCGACGAGTAATTTAACACGACTAATAAGGCTTCATTGTATCTTGGTGAGTTTTCCAGAAAACGAGTAATTTATGTGCACAAACACACTTCTTTCGTGACTTTTCAAGCTTTGAACCTCCGTAACTTCTGCAAATGAGCTTCAAATACCTTCAAAATTTGACCACAGAATCACCTCGACGAGTAATTTAACACGACTAATAAGGCTTCATTGTATCTTGGTGAGTTTTCTAGAAAACGAGTAATTTATGTGCTCAAACACACATCTTTCGTGACTTTTCAAGTTTTGAACCTACGTAACTTCGGCAAATGAGCTCCAAATCGCTTCAAAATTTTACCACAGAATCATCTCGACGAGCTCTTTAACATGACAAATAAGGCTTCATTGTATCTTGGTGAGTTTTCTAGAAAACGAGTAATTTATGTGCTCAAACACACATCTTTCGTGACTTTTCAAGCTTTGAACCTACGTAACTTCGGCAAATGAGCTCCAAATCGCTTCAAAATTTTACCACAGAATCATCTCGACGAGCTCTTTAACATGACAAATAAGGCTTCATTGTATCTTGGTGAGTTTTCTAGAAAACGAGTAATTTATGTGCTCAAACACACATCTTTCGTGACTTTTCAAGTTTTGAACCTACGTAACTTCGGCAAATGAGCTCCAAATCGCTTCAAAATTTTACCACAGAATCATCTCGACGAGCTCTTTAACATGACAAATAAGGCTTCATTGTATCTTGGTGAGTTTTCTAGAAAACGAGTAATTTATGTGCTCAAACACACATCTTTCGTGACTTTTCAAGCTTTGAACCTCCGTAACTTCGGCAAATGAGCTCCAAATCGCTTCAAAATTTTACCACAGAATCATCTCGACGAGCTCTTTAACATGACAAATAAGGCTTCATTGTATCTTGGTGAGTTTTCCAGAAAACGAGTAATTTATGTGCACAAACACACTTCTTTCGTGACTTTTCAAGCTTTGAACCTCCGTAACTTCGGCAAATGAGCTTCAAATCGCTTCAAAATTTTACCAAAGAATCACCTCGACGAGCTCTTGAACAAGACATATAAGGCTTCATTGTATCTTGGTGAGTTTTCTAGAAAACGAGTGATTTATGTGCACAAACACACTTCGTTCGTGACTTTTCAAGTTTTGAACCTACGTAACTTCGGCAAATGAGCTCCAACTACCTTCAAAATTTAAACACAGAATCACCTCGACGAGTTCTTTAACATGACAAATGAGGCTTCATTGTATCTTGGTGAGTTTTCTAGAAAACGAGTAATTTATGTGCACAAACACACTTCGTTCGTGACTTTTCAAGTTTTGAACCTACGTAACTTCGGCAAATGAGCTCCAACTACCTTCAAAATTTGAACACAGAATCACCTCGACGAGTTCTTTAACATGACAAATGAGGCTTCATTGTATCTTGGTGAGTTTTCTAGAAAACGAGTAATTTATGTGCTCAAACACACATCTTTCGTGACTTTTCAAGTTTTGAACCTACGTAACTTCGGCAAATGAGCTCCAACTACTTTCAAAATTTGACCACAGAATCACCTCGACGAGTTCTTTAACATGACAAATGAGGCTTCATTGTATCTTGGTGAGTTTTCTAGAAAACGAGTAATTTATGTGCACAAACACACTTCTTTCGTGACTTTTCAAGCTTTGAACCTCCGTAACTTCTGCAAATGAGCTTCAAATACCTTCAAAATTTGACCACAGAATCACCTCGACGAGCTCTTTAACATGACAAATAAGGCTTCATTGTATCTTGGTGAGTTTTCCAGAAAACGAGTAATTTATGTGCACAGACACACTTCTTTCGTGACTTTTCAAGCTTTGAACCTCCGTAACTTCGGCAAATGAGCTTCAAATACCTTCAAAATTTGACCACAGAATCACCTCGACGAGTAATTTATCACGACTAATAAGGCTTCATTGTATCTTGGTGAGTTTTCTAGAAAACGAGTGATTTATGTGCACAAACACACATCTTTCGTGACTTTTCAAGATTTGAACCTCCGTAACTTCGGCAAATGTGCTTCAAATTCCGTCAAAAATTGATCATAGAATCACCTCGTTGAGCTCTTCATCATGACTCAGAAGGCTTCATTGTATCTTGGTGAGTTTTCTAGAAAACGAGTAATTTATGTGCTCAAACACACATCTTTCGTGACTTTTCAAGCTTTGAACCTCCGTAACTTCGGCAAATGAGCTCCAAATCGCTTCAAAATTTTACCACAGAATCATCTCGACGAGCTCTTTAACATGACAAATAAGGCTTCATTGTATCTTGGTGAGTTTTCCAGAAAACGAGTAATTTATGTGCACAAACACACTTCTTTCGTGACTTTTCAAGCTTTGAACCTCCGTAACTTCGGCAAATGAGCTTCAAATCGCTTCAAAATTTTACCAAAGAATCACCTCGACGAGCTCTTGAACAAGACATATAAGGCTTCATTGTATCTTGGTGAGTTTTCTAGAAAACGAGTGATTTATGTGCACAAACACACTTCGTTCGTGACTTTTCAAGTTTTGAACCTACGTAACTTCGGCAAATGAGCTCCAACTACCTTCAAAATTTGAACACAGAATCACCTCGACGAGTTCTTTAACATGACAAATGAGGCTTCATTGTATCTTGGTGAGTTTTCTAGAAAACGAGTAATTTATGTGCTCAAACACACATCTTTCGTGACTTTTCAAGTTTTGAACCTACGTAACTTCGGCAAATGAGCTCCAACTACTTTCAAAATTTGACCACAGAATCACCTCGACGAGTTCTTTAACATGACAAATGAGGCTTCATTGTATCTTGGTGAGTTTTCTAGAAAACGAGTAATTTATGTGCACAAACACACTTCTTTCGTGACTTTTCAAGCTTTGAACCTCCGTAACTTCTGCAAATGAGCTTCAAATACCTTCAAAATTTGACCACAGAATCACCTCGACGAGCTCTTTAACATGACAAATAAGGCTTCATTGTATCTTGGTGAGTTTTCCAGAAAACGAGTAATTTATGTGCACAGACACACTTCTTTCGTGACTTTTCAAGCTTTGAACCTCCGTAACTTCGGCAAATGAGCTTCAAATACCTTCAAAATTTGACCACAGAATCACCTCGACGAGTAATTTATCACGACTAATAAGGCTTCATTGTATCTTGGTGAGTTTTCTAGAAAACGAGTGATTTATGTGCACAAACACACATCTTTCGTGACTTTTCAAGATTTGAACCTCCGTAACTTCGGCAAATGTGCTTCAAATTCCGTCAAAAATTGATCATAGAATCACCTCGTTGAGCTCTTCATCATGACTCAGAAGGCTTCATTGTATCTTGGTGAGTTTTCTAGAAAACGAGTAATTTATGTGCTCAAACACACATCTTTCGTGACTTTTCAAGCTTTGAACCTCCGTAACTTCGGCAAATGAGCTCCAAATCGCTTCAAAATTTTACCACAGAATCATCTCGACGAGCTCTTTAACATGACAAATAAGGCTTCATTGTATCTTGGTGAGTTTTCCAGAAAACGAGTAATTTATGTGCACAAACACACTTCTTTCGTGACTTTTCAAGCTTTGAACCTCCGTAACTTCGGCAAAGGAGCTCCACCTACCTTCAAAATTTGACCACAGAATCACATCGACGAACTCTTTTTAACACAGTTAAGAAGGCTTCATTGCATCTTGGTGAGTTTTCCAGAAAACGAGTAATTTATGTGCACAAACACACTTCTTTCGTGACTTTTCAAGCTTTGAACCTCCGTAACTTCGGCAAAGGAGCTCCAACTACCTTCAAAATTTGACCACAGAATCACATCGACGAATTCTTTTTAACACAGTTAAGAAGGCTTCATTGCATCTTGGTGAGTTTTCCAGAAAACGAGTAATTTATGTGCACAAACACACTTCTTTCGTGACTTTTCAAGCTTTGAACCTCCGTAACTTCGGCAAAGGAGCTCCAACTACCTTCAAAATTTGACCACAGAATCACATCGACGAACTCTTTTTAACACAGTTAAGAAGGCTTCATTGCATCTTGGTGAGTTTTCCAGAAAACGAGTAATTTATGTGCACAAACACACATCTTTCGTGACTTTTCAAGTTTTGAACCTACGTAACTTCGGCAAATGAGCTCCAACTACCTTCAAAATTTGACCACAGAATCACCTCGACGAGCTTTTTAACATGACAAATAAGGCTTCATTGTATCTTGGTGAGTTTTCCAGAAAACGAGTAATTTATGTGCACAAACACACTTCGTTCGTGACTTTTCAAGCTTTGAACCTCCGTAACTTCTGCAAATGAGCTTCAAATACCTTCAAAATTTGACCACAGAATCACCTCGACGAGCTCTTTAACATGACAAATAAGGCTTCATTGTATCTTGGTGAGTTTTCCAGAAAACGAGTAATATATGTGCACAAACACACTTCTTTCGTGACTTTTCAAGCTTTGAACCTCCGTAACTTCGGCAAATGAGCTCCAAATCGCTTCAAAATTTTACCACAGAATCATCTCGACGAGCTCTTTAACATGACAAATAAGGCTTCATTGTATCTTGGTGAGTTTTCTAGAAAACGAGTAATTTATGTGCTCAAACACACATCTTTCGTGACTTTTCAAGCTTTGAACCTCCGTAACTTCGGCAAATGAGCTCCAAATCGCTTCAAAATTTGACCACAGAATCACATCGACGAACTCTTTTTAACACAGTTAAGAAGGCTTCATTGTATCTTGGTGAGTTTTCCAGAAAACGAGTAATTTATGTGCACAAACACACTTCTTTCGTGACTTTTCAAGCTTTGAACCTCCGTAACTTCGGCAAAGGAGCTCCAACTACCTTCAAAATTTGACCACAGAATCACATCGACGAACTCTTTTTAACACAGTTAAGAAGGCTTCATTGTATCTTGGTGAGTTTTCCAGAAAACGAGTAATTTATATGCACAAACACACTTCTTTCGTGAATTTTCAAGCTTTGAACCTCCGTAACTTCGGCAAAGGAGCTCCAACTACCTTCAAAATTTGACCACAGAATCACATCGACGAATTCTTTTTAACACAGTTAAGAAGGCTTCATTGCATCTTGGTGAGTTTTCCAGAAAACGAGTAATTTATGTGCACAAACACACTTCTTTCGTGACTTTTCAAGCTTTGAACCTCCGTAACTTCGGCAAAGGAGCTCCAACTACCTTCAAAATTTGACCACAGAATCACATCGACGAACTCTTTTTAACACAGTTAAGAAGGCTTCATTGCATCTTGGTGAGTTTTCCAGAAAACGAGTAATTTATGTGCACAAACACACATCTTTCGTGACTTTTCAAGTTTTGAACCTACGTAACTTCGGCAAATGAGCTCCAACTACCTTCAAAATTTGACCACAGAATCACCTCGACGAGCTTTTTAACATGACAAATAAGGCTTCATTGTATCTTGGTGAGTTTTCCAGAAAACGAGTAATTTATGTGCACAAACACACTTCGTTCGTGACTTTTCAAGCTTTGAACCTCCGTAACTTCTGCAAATGAGCTTCAAATACCTTCAAAATTTGACCACAGAATCACCTCGACGAGCTCTTTACCATGACAAATAAGGCTTCATTGTATCTTGGTGAGTTTTCCAGAAAACGAGTAATTTATGTGCACAAACACACTTCTTTCGTGACTTTTCAAGCTTTGAACCTCCGTAACTTCGGCAAAGGAGCTCCAACTAACTTCAAAATTTGACCACAGAATCACATCGACGAATTCTTTTTAACACAGTTAAGAAGGCTTCATTGCATCTTGGTGAGTTTTCCAGAAAACGAGTAATTTATGTGCACAAACACACTTCTTTCGTGACTTTTCAAGCTTTGAACCTCCGTAACTTCGGCAAAGGAGCTCCAACTACCTTCAAAATTTGACCACAGAATCACATCGACGAACTCTTTTTAACACAGTTAAGAAGGCTTCATTGCATCTTGGTGAGTTTTCCAGAAAACGAGTAATTTATGTGCACAAACACACATCTTTCGTGACTTTTCATGTTTTGAACCTACGTAACTTCGGCAAATGAGCTCCAACTACCTTCAAAATTTGACCACAGAATCACCTCGACGAGCTTTTTAACATGACAAATAAGGCTTCATTGTATCTTGGTGAGTTTTCCAGAAAACGAGTAATTTATGTGCACAAACACACTTCGTTCGTGACTTTTCAAGCTTTGAACCTCCGTAACTTCTGCAAATGAGCTTCAAATACCTTCAAAATTTGACCACAGAATCACCTCGACGAGCTCTTTAACATGACAAATAAGGCTTCATTGTATCTTGGTGAGTTTTCCAGAAAACGAGTAATTTATGTGCACAAACACACTTCTTTCGTGACTTTTCAAGCTTTGAACCTCCGTAACTTCGGCAAATGAGCTTCAAATACCTTCAAAATTTGACCACAGAATCACCTCGACGAGTAATTTAACACGACTAATAAGGCTTCATTGTATCTTGGTGAGTTTTCCAGAAAACGAGTAATATATGTGCACAAACACACTTCTTTCGTGACTTTTCAAGCTTTGAACCTCCGTAACTTCGGCAAATGAGCTCCAAATCGCTTCAAAATTTTACCACAGAATCATCTCGACGAGCTCTTTAACATGACAAATAAGGCTTCATTGTATCTTGGTGAGTTTTCTAGAAAACGAGTAATTTATGTGCTCAAACACACATCTTTCGTGACTTTTCAAGCTTTGAACCTCCGTAACTTCGGCAAATGAGCTCCAAATCGCTTCAAAATTTGACCACAGAATCACATCGACGAACTCTTTTTAACACAGTTAAGAAGGCTTCATTGTATCTTGGTGAGTTTTCCAGAAAACGAGTAATTTATGTGCACAAACACACTTCTTTCGTGACTTTTCAAGCTTTGAACCTCCGTAACTTCGGCAAAGGAGCTCCAACTACCTTCAAAATTTGACCACAGAATCACATCGACGAACTCTTTTTAACACAGTTAAGAAGGCTTCATTGTATCTTGGTGAGTTTTCCAGAAAACGAGTAATTTATATGCACAAACACACTTCTTTCGTGAATTTTCAAGCTTTGAACCTCCGTAACTTCGGCAAAGGAGCTCCAACTACCTTCAAAATTTGACCACAGAATCACATCGACGAATTCTTTTTAACACAGTTAAGAAGGCTTCATTGCATCTTGGTGAGTTTTCCAGAAAACGAGTAATTTATGTGCACAAACACACTTCTTTCGTGACTTTTCAAGCTTTGAACCTCCGTAACTTCGGCAAAGGAGCTCCAACTACCTTCAAAATTTGACCACAGAATCACATCGACGAACTCTTTTTAACACAGTTAAGAAGGCTTCATTGCATCTTGGTGAGTTTTCCAGAAAACGAGTAATTTATGTGCACAAACACACATCTTTCGTGACTTTTCAAGTTTTGAACCTACGTAACTTCGGCAAATGAGCTCCAACTACCTTCAAAATTTGACCACAGAATCACCTCGACGAGCTTTTTAACATGACAAATAAGGCTTCATTGTATCTTGGTGAGTTTTCCAGAAAACGAGTAATTTATGTGCACAAACACACTTCGTTCGTGACTTTTCAAGCTTTGAACCTCCGTAACTTCTGCAAATGAGCTTCAAATACCTTCAAAATTTGACCACAGAATCACCTCGACGAGCTCTTTACCATGACAAATAAGGCTTCATTGTATCTTGGTGAGTTTTCCAGAAAACGAGTAATTTATGTGCACAAACACACTTCTTTCGTGACTTTTCAAGCTTTGAACCTCCGTAACTTCGGCAAAGGAGCTCCAACTAACTTCAAAATTTGACCACAGAATCACATCGACGAATTCTTTTTAACACAGTTAAGAAGGCTTCATTGCATCTTGGTGAGTTTTCCAGAAAACGAGTAATTTATGTGCACAAACACACTTCTTTCGTGACTTTTCAAGCTTTGAACCTCCGTAACTTCGGCAAAGGAGCTCCAACTACCTTCAAAATTTGACCACAGAATCACATCGACGAACTCTTTTTAACACAGTTAAGAAGGCTTCATTGCATCTTGGTGAGTTTTCCAGAAAACGAGTAATTTATGTGCACAAACACACATCTTTCGTGACTTTTCATGTTTTGAACCTACGTAACTTCGGCAAATGAGCTCCAACTACCTTCAAAATTTGACCACAGAATCACCTCGACGAGCTTTTTAACATGACAAATAAGGCTTCATTGTATCTTGGTGAGTTTTCCAGAAAACGAGTAATTTATGTGCACAAACACACTTCGTTCGTGACTTTTCAAGCTTTGAACCTCCGTAACTTCTGCAAATGAGCTTCAAATACCTTCAAAATTTGACCACAGAATCACCTCGACGAGCTCTTTAACATGACAAATAAGGCTTCATTGTATCTTGGTGAGTTTTCCAGAAAACGAGTAATTTATGTGCACAAACACACTTCTTTCGTGACTTTTCAAGCTTTGAACCTCCGTAACTTCGGCAAATGAGCTTCAAATACCTTCAAAATTTGACCACAGAATCACCTCGACGAGTAATTTAACACGACTAATAAGGCTTCATTGTATCTTGGTGAGTTTTCTAGAAAACGAGTGATTTATGTGCACAAACACACATCTTTCGTGACTTTTCAAGATTTGAACCTCCGTAACTTCGGCAAATGTGCTTCAAATTCCGTCAAAAATTGATCATAGAATCACCTCGTTGAGCTCTTCATCATGACTCAGAAGGCTTCATTGTATCTTGGTGAGTTTTTTAGAAAACGAGTAATTTATGTGCACAAACACACATCTTTCGTGACTTTTCAAGCTTTGAACCTCCGTAACTTCGGCAAATGATCTCCAAATCGCTTCAAAATTTTACCACAGTATCACCTCGACGAGCTCTTTAACATGACAAATAAGGCTTCATTGTATCTTGGTGAGTTTTCCAGAAAACGAGTAATTTATGTGCACAAACACACTTCTTTCGTGACTTTTCAAGCTTTGAACCTCCGTAACTTCGGCAAAGGAGCTCCAACTACCTTCAAAATTTGACCACAGAATCACATCGACGAACTCTTTTTAACTCAGTTAAGAAGGCTTCATTGTATCTTGGTGAGTTTTCTAGAAAACGAGTGATTTATGTGCACAAACACACTTCTTTCGTGACTTTTCAAGTTTTGGACCTCCGTAACTTCGGCAAATGAGCTCCAAATCGCTTCAAAATTTTACCACAGAATCACCTCGACGAGCTCTTTAACATGACAAATAAGGCTTCATTGTATCTTGGTGAGTTTTCTAGAAAACGAGTAATTTATGTGCTCAAACACACATCTTTCGTGACTTTTCAAGCTTTGAACCTCCGTAACTTCGGCAAATGAGCTCCAAATCGCTTCAAAATTTTACCACAGAATCATCTCGACGAGCTCTTTAACATGACAAATAAGGCTTCATTGTATCTTGGTGAGTTTTCCAGAAAACGAGTAATTTATGTGCACAAACACACTTCTTTCGTGACTTTTCAAGCTTTGAACCTCCGTAACTTCGGCAAAGGAGCTCCAACTACCTTCAAAATTTGACCACAGAATCACATCGACGAACTCTTTTTAACACAGTTAAGAAGGCTTCATTGCATCTTGGTGAGTTTTCCAGAAAACGAGTAATTTATGTGCACAAACACACATCTTTCGTGACTTTTCAAGTTTTGAACCTACGTAACTTCGGCAAATGAGCTCCAACTACCTTCAAAATTTGACCACAGAATCACCTCGACGAGCTCTTTAACATGACAAATAAGGCTTCATAGTATCTTGGTGAGTTTTCCAGAAAACGAGTAATTTATGTGCACAAACACACTTCGTTCGTGACTTTTCAAGCTTTGAACCTCCGTAACTTCTGCAAATGAGCTTCAAATACCTTCAAAATTTGACCACAGAATCACCTCGACGAGCTCTTTAACATGACAAATAAGGCTTCATTGTATCTTGGTGAGTTTTCCAGAAAACGAGTAATTTATGTGCACAAACACACTTCTTTCGTGACTTTTCAAGCTTTGAACCTCCGTAACTTCGGCAAATGAGCTTCAAATACCTTCAAAATTTGACCACAGAATCACCTCGACGAGTAATTTAACAAGACTAATAAGGCTTCATTGTATCTTGGTGAGTTTTCTAGAAAACGAGTGATTTATGTGCACAAACACACATCTTTAGTGACTTTTCAAGATTTGAACCTCCGTAACTTCGGCAAATGTGCTTCAACTTCCGTCAAAAATTGATCATAGAATCACCTCGTTGAGCTCTTCATCATGACTCAGAAGGCTTCATTGTATCTTGGTGAGTTTTCTAGAAAACGAGTAATTTATGTGCTCAAACACACATCTTTCGTGACTTTTCAAGCTTTGAACCTCCGTAACTTCGGCAAATGAGCTCCAAATCGCTTCAAAATTTTACCACAGAATCATCTCGACGAGCTCTTTAACATGACAAATAAGGCTTCATTGTATCTTGGTGAGTTTTCTAGAAAACGAGTAATTTATGTGCTCAAACACACATCTTTCGTGACTTTTCAAGTTTTGAACCTACGTAACTTCGGCAAATGAGCTCCAAATCGCTTCAAAATTTTACCACAGAATCACCTCGACGAGCTCTTTAACATGACAAATAAGGCTTCATTGTATCTTGGTGAGTTTTCTAGAAAACGAGTAATTTATGTGCTCAAACACACATCTTTCGTGACTTTTCAAGCTTTGAACCTCCGTAACTTCGGCAAATGAGCTCCAAATCGCTTCAAAATTTTACCACAGAATCATCTCGACGAGCTCTTTAACATGACAAATAAGGCTTCATTGTATCTTGGTGAGTTTTCTAGAAAACGAGTAATTTATGTGCTCAAACACACATCTTTCGTGACTTTTCAAGTTTTGAACCTACGTAACTTCGGCAAATGAGCTCCAAATCGCTTCAAAATTTTACCACAGAATCATCTCGACGAGCTCTTTAACATGACAAATAAGGCTTCATTGTATCTTGGTGAGTTTTCCAGAAAACGAGTAATTTATATGCACAAACACACTTCTTTCGTGACTTTTCAAGCTTTGAACCTCCGTAACTTCTGCAAATGAGCTTCAAATACCTTCAAAATTTGACCACAGAATCACCTCGACGAGCTCTTTAACATGACTAAGACGGCTTCATTGTATCTTGGTGAGTTTTCCAGAAAACGAGTAATTTATGTGCACAAACACACTTCTTTCGTGACTTTTCAAGCTTTGAACCTCCGTAACTTCGGCAAATGAGCTCCAAATCGCTTCAAAATTTTACCACAGAATCATCTCGACGAGCTCTTTAACATGACAAATAAGGCTTCATTGTATCTTGGTGAGTTTTCCAGAAAACGAGTAATTTATGTGCACAAACACACTTCTTTCGTGACTTTTCAAGCTTTGAACCTCCGTAACTTCGGCAAAGGAGCTCCAACTACCTTCAAAATTTGACCACAGAATCACATCGACGAACTCTTTTTAACTCAGTTAAGAAGGCTTCATTGTATCTTGGTGAGTTTTCTAGAAAACGAGTAATTTATGTGCTCAAACACACATCTTTCGTGACTTTTCAAGTTTTGAACCTACGTAACTTCGGCAAATGAGCTCCAAATCGCTTCAAAATTTTACCACAGAATCACATCGACGAACTCTTTTTAACACAGTTAAGAAGGCTTCATTGTATCTTGGTGAGTTTTCCAGAAAACGAGTAATTTATGTGCACAAACACACTTCTTTCGTGACTTTTCAAGCTTTGAACCTCCGTAACTTCGGCAAAGGAGCTCCAACTACCTTCAAAATTTGACCACAGAATCACATCGACGAACTCTTTTTAACACAGTTAAGAAGGCTTCATTGTATCTTGGTGAGTTTTCCAGAAAACGAGTAATTTATATGCACAAACACACTTCTTTCGTGAATTTTCAAGCTTTGAACCTCCGTAACTTCGGCAAAGGAGCTCCAACTACCTTCAAAATTTGACCACAGAATCACATCGACGAATTCTTTTTAACACAGTTAAGAAGGCTTCATTGCATCTTGGTGAGTTTTCCAGAAAACGAGTAATTTATGTGCACAAACACACTTCTTTCGTGACTTTTCAAGCTTTGAACCTCCGTAACTTCGGCAAAGGAGCTCCAACTACCTTCAAAATTTGACCACAGAATCACATCGACGAACTCTTTTTAACACAGTTAAGAAGGCTTCATTGCATCTTGGTGAGTTTTCCAGAAAACGAGTAATTTATGTGCACAAACACACATCTTTCGTGACTTTTCAAGTTTTGAACCTACGTAACTTCGGCAAATGAGCTCCAACTACCTTCAAAATTTGACCACAGAATCACCTCGACGAGCTTTTTAACATGACAAATAAGGCTTCATTGTATCTTGGTGAGTTTTCCAGAAAACGAGTAATTTATGTGCACAAACACACTTCGTTCGTGACTTTTCAAGCTTTGAACCTCCGTAACTTCTGCAAATGAGCTTCAAATACCTTCAAAATTTGACCACAGAATCACCTCGACGAGCTCTTTACCATGACAAATAAGGCTTCATTGTATCTTGGTGAGTTTTCCAGAAAACGAGTAATTTATGTGCACAAACACACTTCTTTCGTGACTTTTCAAGCTTTGAACCTCCGTAACTTCGGCAAAGGAGCTCCAACTAACTTCAAAATTTGACCACAGAATCACATCGACGAATTCTTTTTAACACAGTTAAGAAGGCTTCATTGCATCTTGGTGAGTTTTCCAGAAAACGAGTAATTTATGTGCACAAACACACTTCTTTCGTGACTTTTCAAGCTTTGAACCTCCGTAACTTCGGCAAAGGAGCTCCAACTACCTTCAAAATTTGACCACAGAATCACATCGACGAACTCTTTTTAACACAGTTAAGAAGGCTTCATTGCATCTTGGTGAGTTTTCCAGAAAACGAGTAATTTATGTGCACAAACACACATCTTTCGTGACTTTTCATGTTTTGAACCTACGTAACTTCGGCAAATGAGCTCCAACTACCTTCAAAATTTGACCACAGAATCACCTCGACGAGCTTTTTAACATGACAAATAAGGCTTCATTGTATCTTGGTGAGTTTTCCAGAAAACGAGTAATTTATGTGCACAAACACACTTCGTTCGTGACTTTTCAAGCTTTGAACCTCCGTAACTTCTGCAAATGAGCTTCAAATACCTTCAAAATTTGACCACAGAATCACCTCGACGAGCTCTTTAACATGACAAATAAGGCTTCATTGTATCTTGGTGAGTTTTCCAGAAAACGAGTAATTTATGTGCACAAACACACTTCTTTCGTGACTTTTCAAGCTTTGAACCTCCGTAACTTCGGCAAATGAGCTTCAAATACCTTCAAAATTTGACCACAGAATCACCTCGACGAGTAATTTAACACGACTAATAAGGCTTCATTGTATCTTGGTGAGTTTTCTAGAAAACGAGTGATTTATGTGCACAAACACACATCTTTCGTGACTTTTCAAGATTTGAACCTCCGTAACTTCGGCAAATGTGCTTCAAATTCCGTCAAAAATTGATCATAGAATCACCTCGTTGAGCTCTTCATCATGACTCAGAAGGCTTCATTGTATCTTGGTGAGTTTTTTAGAAAACGAGTAATTTATGTGCACAAACACACATCTTTCGTGACTTTTCAAGCTTTGAACCTCCGTAACTTCGGCAAATGATCTCCAAATCGCTTCAAAATTTTACCACAGTATCACCTCGACGAGCTCTTTAACATGACAAATAAGGCTTCATTGTATCTTGGTGAGTTTTCCAGAAAACGAGTAATTTATGTGCACAAACACACTTCTTTCGTGACTTTTCAAGCTTTGAACCTCCGTAACTTCGGCAAAGGAGCTCCAACTACCTTCAAAATTTGACCACAGAATCACATCGACGAACTCTTTTTAACTCAGTTAAGAAGGCTTCATTGTATCTTGGTGAGTTTTCTAGAAAACGAGTGATTTATGTGCACAAACACACTTCTTTCGTGACTTTTCAAGTTTTGGACCTCCGTAACTTCGGCAAATGAGCTCCAAATCGCTTCAAAATTTTACCACAGAATCACCTCGACGAGCTCTTTAACATGACAAATAAGGCTTCATTGTATCTTGGTGAGTTTTCTAGAAAACGAGTAATTTATGTGCTCAAACACACATCTTTCGTGACTTTTCAAGCTTTGAACCTCCGTAACTTCGGCAAATGAGCTCCAAATCGCTTCAAAATTTTACCACAGAATCATCTCGACGAGCTCTTTAACATGACAAATAAGGCTTCATTGTATCTTGGTGAGTTTTCCAGAAAACGAGTAATTTATGTGCACAAACACACTTCTTTCGTGACTTTTCAAGCTTTGAACCTCCGTAACTTCGGCAAAGGAGCTCCAACTACCTTCAAAATTTGACCACAGAATCACATCGACGAACTCTTTTTAACACAGTTAAGAAGGCTTCATTGCATCTTGGTGAGTTTTCCAGAAAACGAGTAATTTATGTGCACAAACACACATCTTTCGTGACTTTTCAAGTTTTGAACCTACGTAACTTCGGCAAATGAGCTCCAACTACCTTCAAAATTTGACCACAGAATCACCTCGACGAGCTCTTTAACATGACAAATAAGGCTTCATAGTATCTTGGTGAGTTTTCCAGAAAACGAGTAATTTATGTGCACAAACACACTTCGTTCGTGACTTTTCAAGCTTTGAACCTCCGTAACTTCTGCAAATGAGCTTCAAATACCTTCAAAATTTGACCACAGAATCACCTCGACGAGCTCTTTAACATGACAAATAAGGCTTCATTGTATCTTGGTGAGTTTTCCAGAAAACGAGTAATTTATGTGCACAAACACACTTCTTTCGTGACTTTTCAAGCTTTGAACCTCCGTAACTTCGGCAAATGAGCTTCAAATACCTTCAAAATTTGACCACAGAATCACCTCGACGAGTAATTTAACAAGACTAATAAGGCTTCATTGTATCTTGGTGAGTTTTCTAGAAAACGAGTGATTTATGTGCACAAACACACATCTTTAGTGACTTTTCAAGATTTGAACCTCCGTAACTTCGGCAAATGTGCTTCAACTTCCGTCAAAAATTGATCATAGAATCACCTCGTTGAGCTCTTCATCATGACTCAGAAGGCTTCATTGTATCTTGGTGAGTTTTCTAGAAAACGAGTAATTTATGTGCTCAAACACACATCTTTCGTGACTTTTCAAGCTTTGAACCTCCGTAACTTCGGCAAATGAGCTCCAAATCGCTTCAAAATTTTACCACAGAATCATCTCGACGAGCTCTTTAACATGACAAATAAGGCTTCATTGTATCTTGGTGAGTTTTCTAGAAAACGAGTAATTTATGTGCTCAAACACACATCTTTCGTGACTTTTCAAGTTTTGAACCTACGTAACTTCGGCAAATGAGCTCCAAATCGCTTCAAAATTTTACCACAGAATCACCTCGACGAGCTCTTTAACATGACAAATAAGGCTTCATTGTATCTTGGTGAGTTTTCTAGAAAACGAGTAATTTATGTGCTCAAACACACATCTTTCGTGACTTTTCAAGCTTTGAACCTCCGTAACTTCGGCAAATGAGCTCCAAATCGCTTCAAAATTTTACCACAGAATCATCTCGACGAGCTCTTTAACATGACAAATAAGGCTTCATTGTATCTTGGTGAGTTTTCTAGAAAACGAGTAATTTATGTGCTCAAACACACATCTTTCGTGACTTTTCAAGTTTTGAACCTACGTAACTTCGGCAAATGAGCTCCAAATCGCTTCAAAATTTTACCACAGAATCATCTCGACGAGCTCTTTAACATGACAAATAAGGCTTCATTGTATCTTGGTGAGTTTTCCAGAAAACGAGTAATTTATATGCACAAACACACTTCTTTCGTGACTTTTCAAGCTTTGAACCTCCGTAACTTCTGCAAATGAGCTTCAAATACCTTCAAAATTTGACCACAGAATCACCTCGACGAGCTCTTTAACATGACTAAGACGGCTTCATTGTATCTTGGTGAGTTTTCCAGAAAACGAGTAATTTATGTGCACAAACACACTTCTTTCGTGACTTTTCAAGCTTTGAACCTCCGTAACTTCGGCAAATGAGCTCCAAATCGCTTCAAAATTTTACCACAGAATCATCTCGACGAGCTCTTTAACATGACAAATAAGGCTTCATTGTATCTTGGTGAGTTTTCCAGAAAACGAGTAATTTATGTGCACAAACACACTTCTTTCGTGACTTTTCAAGCTTTGAACCTCCGTAACTTCGGCAAAGGAGCTCCAACTACCTTCAAAATTTGACCACAGAATCACATCGACGAACTCTTTTTAACTCAGTTAAGAAGGCTTCATTGTATCTTGGTGAGTTTTCTAGAAAACGAGTAATTTATGTGCTCAAACACACATCTTTCGTGACTTTTCAAGTTTTGAACCTACGTAACTTCGGCAAATGAGCTCCAAATCGCTTCAAAATTTTACCACAGAATCACCTCGACGAGCTCTTTAACATGACAAATAAGGCTTCATTGTATCTTGGTGAGTTTTCCAGAAAACGAGTAATTTATGTGCACAAACACACTTCTTTCGTGACTTTTCAAGCTTTGAACCTCCGTAACTTCGGCAAATGAGCTCCAAATCGCTTCAAAATTTTACCACAGTATCACCTCGACGAGCTCTTTAACATGACAAATAAGGCTTCATTGTATCTTGGTGAGTTTTCCAGAAAACGAGTAATTTATGTGCACAAACACACTTCTTTCGTGAATTTTCAAGCTTTGAACCTCCGTAACTTCGGCAAAGGAGCTCCAACTACCTTCAAAATTTGACCACAGAATCACATCGACGAACTCTTTTTAACTCAGTTAAGAAGGCTTCATTGTATCTTGGTGAGTTTTCCAGAAAACGAGTAATTTATGTGCACAAACACACTTCTTTCGTGACTTTTCAAGCTTTGAACCTCCGTAACTTCGGCAAAGGAGCTCCAACTACCTTCAAAATTTGACCACAGAATCACATCGACGAACTCTTTTTAACTCAGTTAAGAAGGCTTCATTGTATCTTGGTGAGTTTTCTAGAAAACGAGTAATTTATGTGCTCAAACACACATCTTTCGTGACTTTTCAAGCTTTGAACCTCCGTAACTTCGGCAAATGAGCTCCAAATCGCTTCAAAATTTTACCACAGAATCACCTCGACGAGCTCTTTAACATGACAAATAAGGCTTCATTGTATCTTGGTGAGTTTTCTAGAAAACGAGTAATTTATGTGCTCAAACACACATCTTTCGTGACTTTTCAAGTTTTGAACCTACGTAACTTCGGCAAATGAGCTCCAAATCGCTTCAAAATTTTACCACAGAATCACCTCGACGAGCTCTTTAACATGACAAATAAGGCTTCATTGTATCTTGGTGAGTTTTCTAGAAAACGAGTAATTTATGTGCTCAAACACACATCTTTCGTGACTTTTCAAGCTTTGAACCTCCGTAACTTCGGCAAATGAGCTCCAAATCGCTTCAAAATTTTACCACAGAATCATCTCGACGAGCTCTTTAACATGACAAATAAGGCTTCATTGTATCTTGGTGAGTTTTCCAGAAAACGAGTAATTTATGTGCACAAACACACTTCTTTCGTGACTTTTCAAGCTTTGAACCTCCGTAACTTCGGCAAAGGAGCTCCAACTACCTTCAAAATTTGACCACAGAATCACATCGACGAACTCTTTTTAACACAGTTAAGAAGGCTTCATTGTATCTTGGTGAGTTTTCCAGAAAACGAGTAATTTATGTGCACAAACACACTTCTTTCGTGACTTTTCAAGCTTTGAACCTCCGTAACTTCGGCAAAGGAGCTCCAACTACCTTCAAAATTTGACCACAGAATCACATCGACGAACTCTTTTTAACACAGTTAAGAAGGCTTCATTGTATCTTGGTGAGTTTTCCAGAAAACGAGTAATTTATATGCACAAACACACTTCTTTCGTGAATTTTCAAGCTTTGAACCTCCGTAACTTCGGCAAAGGAGCTCCAACTACCTTCAAAATTTGACCACAGAATCACATCGACGAATTCTTTTTAACACAGTTAAGAAGGCTTCATTGCATCTTGGTGAGTTTTCCAGAAAACGAGTAATTTATGTGCACAAACACACTTCTTTCGTGACTTTTCAAGCTTTGAACCTCCGTAACTTCGGCAAAGGAGCTCCAACTACCTTCAAAATTTGACCACAGAATCACATCGACGAACTCTTTTTAACACAGTTAAGAAGGCTTCATTGCATCTTGGTGAGTTTTCCAGAAAACGAGTAATTTATGTGCACAAACACACATCTTTCGTGACTTTTCAAGTTTTGAACCTACGTAACTTCGGCAAATGAGCTCCAACTACCTTCAAAATTTGACCACAGAATCACCTCGACGAGCTTTTTAACATGACAAATAAGGCTTCATTGTATCTTGGTGAGTTTTCCAGAAAACGAGTAATTTATGTGCACAAACACACTTCGTTCGTGACTTTTCAAGCTTTGAACCTCCGTAACTTCTGCAAATGAGCTTCAAATACCTTCAAAATTTGACCACAGAATCACCTCGACGAGCTCTTTACCATGACAAATAAGGCTTCATTGTATCTTGGTGAGTTTTCCAGAAAACGAGTAATTTATGTGCACAAACACACTTCTTTCGTGACTTTTCAAGCTTTGAACCTCCGTAACTTCGGCAAAGGAGCTCCAACTACCTTCAAAATTTGACCACAGAATCACATCGACGAATTCTTTTTAACACAGTTAAGAAGGCTTCATTGCATCTTGGTGAGTTTTCCAGAAAACGAGTAATTTATGTGCACAAACACACTTCTTTCGTGACTTTTCAAGCTTTGAACCTCCGTAACTTCGGCAAAGGAGCTCCAACTACCTTCAAAATTTGACCACAGAATCACATCGACGAACTCTTTTTAACACAGTTAAGAAGGCTTCATTGCATCTTGGTGAGTTTTCCAGAAAACGAGTAATTTATGTGCACAAACACACATCTTTCGTGACTTTTCAAGTTTTGAACCTACGTAACTTCGGCAAATGAGCTCCAACTACCTTCAAAATTTGACCACAGAATCACCTCGACGAGCTTTTTAACATGACAAATAAGGCTTCATTGTATCTTGGTGAGTTTTCCAGAAAACGAGTAATTTATGTGCACAAACACACTTCGTTCGTGACTTTTCAAGCTTTGAACCTCCGTAACTTCTGCAAATGAGCTTCAAATACCTTCAAAATTTGACCACAGAATCACCTCGACGAGCTCTTTAACATGACAAATAAGGCTTCATTGTATCTTGGTGAGTTTTCCAGAAAACGAGTAATTTATGTGCACAAACACACTTCTTTCGTGACTTTTCAAGCTTTGAACCTCCGTAACTTCGGCAAATGAGCTTCAAATACCTTCAAAATTTGACCACAGAATCACCTCGACGAGTAATTTAACACGACTAATAAGGCTTCATTGTATCTTGGTGAGTTTTCTAGAAAACGAGTGATTTATGTGCACAAACACACATCTTTCGTGACTTTTCAAGATTTGAACCTCCGTAACTTCGGCAAATGTGCTTCAAATTCCGTCAAAAATTGATCATAGAATCACCTCGTTGAGCTCTTCATCATGACTCAGAAGGCTTCATTGTATCTTGGTGAGTTTTTTAGAAAACGAGTAATTTATGTGCACAAACACACATCTTTCGTGACTTTTCAAGCTTTGAACCTCCGTAACTTCGGCAAATGATCTCCAAATCGCTTCAAAATTTTACCACAGTATCACCTCGACGAGCTCTTTAACATGACAAATAAGGCTTCATTGTATCTTGGTGAGTTTTCCAGAAAACGAGTAATTTATGTGCACAAACACACTTCTTTCGTGACTTTTCAAGCTTTGAACCTCCGTAACTTCGGCAAAGGAGCTCCAACTACCTTCAAAATTTGACCACAGAATCACATCGACGAACTCTTTTTAACTCAGTTAAGAAGGCTTCATTGTATCTTGGTGAGTTTTCTAGAAAACGAGTGATTTATGTGCACAAACACACTTCTTTCGTGACTTTTCAAGTTTTGGACCTCCGTAACTTCGGCAAATGAGCTCCAAATCGCTTCAAAATTTTACCACAGAATCACCTCGACGAGCTCTTTAACATGACAAATAAGGCTTCATTGTATCTTGGTGAGTTTTCTAGAAAACGAGTAATTTATGTGCTCAAACACACATCTTTCGTGACTTTTCAAGTTTTGAACCTACGTAACTTCGGCAAATGAGCTCCAAATCGCTTCAAAATTTTACCACAGAATCACCTCGACGAGCTCTTTAACATGACAAATAAGGCTTCATTGTATCTTGGTGAGTTTTCTAGAAAACGAGTAATTTATGTGCTCAAACACACATCTTTCGTGACTTTTCAAGCTTTGAACCTCCGTAACTTCGGCAAATGAGCTCCAAATCGCTTCAAAATTTTACCACAGAATCATCTCGACGAGCTCTTTAACATGACAAATAAGGCTTCATTGTATCTTGGTGAGTTTTCCAGAAAACGAGTAATTTATGTGCACAAACACACTTCTTTCGTGACTTTTCAAGCTTTGAACCTCCGTAACTTCGGCAAAGGAGCTCCAACTACCTTCAAAATTTGACCACAGAATCACATCGACGAACTCTTTTTAACACAGTTAAGAAGGCTTCATTGCATCTTGGTGAGTTTTCCAGAAAACGAGTAATTTATGTGCACAAACACACATCTTTCGTGACTTTTCAAGTTTTGAACCTACGTAACTTCGGCAAATGAGCTCCAACTACCTTCAAAATTTGACCACAGAATCACCTCGACGAGCTCTTTAATATGACAAATAAGGCTTCATAGTATCTTGGTGAGTTTTCCAGAAAACGAGTAATTTATGTGCACAAACACACTTCGTTCGTGACTTTTCAAGCTTTGAACCTCCGTAACTTCTGCAAATGAGCTTCAAATACCTTCAAAATTTGACCACAGAATCACCTCGACGAGCTCTTTAACATGACAAATAAGGCTTCATTGTATCTTGGTGAGTTTTCCAGAAAACGAGTAATTTATGTGCACAAACACACTTCTTTCGTGACTTTTCAAGCTTTGAACCTCCGTAACTTCGGCAAATGAGCTTCAAATACCTTCAAAATTTGACCACAGAATCACCTCGACGAGTAATTTAACAAGACTAATAAGGCTTCATTGTATCTTGGTGAGTTTTCTAGAAAACGAGTGATTTATGTGCACAAACACACATCTTTAGTGACTTTTCAAGATTTGAACCTCCGTAACTTCGGCAAATGTGCTTCAACTTCCGTCAAAAATTGATCATAGAATCACCTCGTTGAGCTCTTCATCATGACTCAGAAGGCTTCATTGTATCTTGGTGAGTTTTCTAGAAAACGAGTAATTTATGTGCTCAAACACACATCTTTCGTGACTTTTCAAGCTTTGAACCTCCGTAACTTCGGCAAATGAGCTCCAAATCGCTTCAAAATTTTACCACAGAATCATCTCGACGAGCTCTTTAACATGACAAATAAGGCTTCATTGTATCTTGGTGAGTTTTCTAGAAAACGAGTAATTTATGTGCTCAAACACACATCTTTCGTGACTTTTCAAGTTTTGAACCTACGTAACTTCGGCAAATGAGCTCCAAATCGCTTCAAAATTTTACCACAGAATCACCTCGACGAGCTCTTTAACATGACAAATAAGGCTTCATTGTATCTTGGTGAGTTTTCTAGAAAACGAGTAATTTATGTGCTCAAACACACATCTTTCGTGACTTTTCAAGCTTTGAACCTCCGTAACTTCGGCAAATGAGCTCCAAATCGCTTCAAAATTTTACCACAGAATCATCTCGACGAGCTCTTTAACATGACAAATAAGGCTTCATTGTATCTTGGTGAGTTTTCTAGAAAACGAGTAATTTATGTGCTCAAACACACATCTTTCGTGACTTTTCAAGTTTTGAACCTACGTAACTTCGGCAAATGAGCTCCAAATCGCTTCAAAATTTTACCACAGAATCATCTCGACGAGCTCTTTAACATGACAAATAAGGCTTCATTGTATCTTGGTGAGTTTTCCAGAAAACGAGTAATTTATATGCACAAACACACTTCTTTCGTGACTTTTCAAGCTTTGAACCTCCGTAACTTCTGCAAATGAGCTTCAAATACCTTCAAAATTTGACCACAGAATCACCTCGACGAGCTCTTTAACATGACTAAGACGGCTTCATTGTATCTTGGTGAGTTTTCCAGAAAACGAGTAATTTATGTGCACAAACACACTTCTTTCGTGACTTTTCAAGCTTTGAACCTCCGTAACTTCGGCAAATGAGCTCCAAATCGCTTCAAAATTTTACCACAGAATCATCTCGACGAGCTCTTTAACATGACAAATAAGGCTTCATTGTATCTTGGTGAGTTTTCCAGAAAACGAGTAATTTATGTGCACAAACACACTTCTTTCGTGACTTTTCAAGCTTTGAACCTCCGTAACTTCGGCAAAGGAGCTCCAACTACCTTCAAAATTTGACCACAGAATCACATCGACGAACTCTTTTTAACTCAGTTAAGAAGGCTTCATTGTATCTTGGTGAGTTTTCTAGAAAACGAGTAATTTATGTGCTCAAACACACATCTTTCGTGACTTTTCAAGTTTTGAACCTACGTAACTTCGGCAAATGAGCTCCAAATCGCTTCAAAATTTTACCACAGAATCACCTCGACGAGCTCTTTAACATGACAAATAAGGCTTCATTGTATCTTGGTGAGTTTTCCAGAAAACGAGTAATTTATGTGCACAAACACACTTCTTTCGTGACTTTTCAAGCTTTGAACCTCCGTAACTTCGGCAAATGAGCTCCAAATCGCTTCAAAATTTTACCACAGTATCACCTCGACGAGCTCTTTAACATGACAAATAAGGCTTCATTGTATCTTGGTGAGTTTTCCAGAAAACGAGTAATTTATGTGCACAAACACACTTCTTTCGTGAATTTTCAAGCTTTGAACCTCCGTAACTTCGGCAAAGGAGCTCCAACTACCTTCAAAATTTGACCACAGAATCACATCGACGAACTCTTTTTAACTCAGTTAAGAAGGCTTCATTGTATCTTGGTGAGTTTTCCAGAAAACGAGTAATTTATGTGCACAAACACACTTCTTTCGTGACTTTTCAAGCTTTGAACCTCCGTAACTTCGGCAAAGGAGCTCCAACTACCTTCAAAATTTGACCACAGAATCACATCGACGAACTCTTTTTAACTCAGTTAAGAAGGCTTCATTGTATCTTGGTGAGTTTTCTAGAAAACGAGTAATTTATGTGCTCAAACACACATCTTTCGTGACTTTTCAAGCTTTGAACCTCCGTAACTTCGGCAAATGAGCTCCAAATCGCTTCAAAATTTTACCACAGAATCACCTCGACGAGCTCTTTAACATGACAAATAAGGCTTCATTGTATCTTGGTGAGTTTTCTAGAAAACGAGTAATTTATGTGCTCAAACACACATCTTTCGTGACTTTTCAAGTTTTGAACCTACGTAACTTCGGCAAATGAGCTCCAAATCGCTTCAAAATTTTACCACAGAATCACCTCGACGAGCTCTTTAACATGACAAATAAGGCTTCATTGTATCTTGGTGAGTTTTCTAGAAAACGAGTAATTTATGTGCTCAAACACACATCTTTCGTGACTTTTCAAGCTTTGAACCTCCGTAACTTCGGCAAATGAGCTCCAAATCGCTTCAAAATTTTACCACAGAATCATCTCGACGAGCTCTTTAACATGACAAATAAGGCTTCATTGTATCTTGGTGAGTTTTCCAGAAAACGAGTAATTTATGTGCACAAACACACTTCTTTCGTGACTTTTCAAGCTTTGAACCTCCGTAACTTCGGCAAAGGAGCTCCAACTACCTTCAAAATTTGACCACAGAATCACATCGACGAACTCTTTTTAACACAGTTAAGAAGGCTTCATTGTATCTTGGTGAGTTTTCCAGAAAACGAGTAATTTATGTGCACAAACACACTTCTTTCGTGACTTTTCAAGCTTTGAACCTCCGTAACTTCGGCAAAGGAGCTCCAACTACCTTCAAAATTTGACCACAGAATCACATCGACGAACTCTTTTTAACACAGTTAAGAAGGCTTCATTGCATCTTGGTGAGTTTTCCAGAAAACGAGTAATTTATGTGCACAAACACACATCTTTCGTGACTTTTCAAGTTTTGAACCTACGTAACTTCGGCAAATGAGCTCCAACTACCTTCAAAATTTGACCACAGAATCACCTCGACGAGCTTTTTAACATGACAAATAAGGCTTCATTGTATCTTGGTGAGTTTTCTAGAAAACGAGTGATTTATGTGCACAAACACACATCTTTCGTGACTTTTCAAGATTTGAACCTCCGTAACTTCGGCAAATGTGCTTCAACTTCCGTCAAAAATTGATCATAGAATCACCTCGTTGAGCTCTTCATCATGACTCAGAAGGCTTCATTGTATCTTGGTGAGTTTTCTAGAAAACGAGTAATTTATGTGCTCAAACACACATCTTTCGTGACTTTTCAAGCTTTGAACCTCCGTAACTTCGGCAAATGAGCTCCAAATCGCTTCAAAATTTTACCACAGAATCATCTCGACGAGCTCTTTAACATGACAAATAAGGCTTCATTGTATCTTGGTGAGTTTTCTAGAAAACGAGTAATTTATGTGCTCAAACACACATCTTTCGTGACTTTTCAAGTTTTGAACCTACGTAACTTCGGCAAATGAGCTCCAAATCGCTTCAAAATTTTACCACAGAATCATCTCGACGAGCTCTTTAACATGACAAATAAGGCTTCATTGTATCTTGGTGAGTTTTCCAGAAAACGAGTAATTTATATGCACAAACACACTTCTTTCGTGACTTTTCAAGCTTTGAACCTCCGTAACTTCTGCAAATGAGCTTCAAATACCTTCAAAATTTGACCACAGAATCACCTCGACGAGCTCTTTAACATGACAAATAAGGCTTCATTGTATCTTGGTGAGTTTTCTAGAAAACGAGTGATTTATGTGCACAAACACACTTCGTTCGTGACTTTTCAAGCTTTGAACCTCCGTAACTTCGGCAAATGAGCTTCAAATACCTTCAAAATTTTACCACAGAATCACCTCAACGAGCTCTTTCACACGACTAAGACGGCTTCATTGTATCTTGGTGAGTTTTCTAGAAAACGAGTAATTTATGTGCACAAACATACTTCTTTCGTGACTTTTCAAGTTTTGAACCTACGTAACTTCGGCAAATGAGCTCCAACTACCTTCAAAATTTGACCACAGAATCACCTCGACGAGCTCTTTAACATGACAAATAAGGCTTCATTGTATCTTGGTGAGTTTTCCAGAAAACGAGTAATTTATGTGCACAAACACACTTCTTTCGTGACTTTTCAAGCTTTGAACCTCCGTAACTTCTGCAAATGAGCTTCAAATACCTTCAAAATTTGACCACAGAATCACCTCGACGAGCTCTTTAACATGACAAATAAGGCTTCATTGTATCTTGGTGAGTTTTCCAGAAAACGAGTAATTTATGTGCACAAACACACTTCTTTCGTGACTTTTCAAGCTTTGAACCTCCGTAACTTCGGCAAATGAGCTTCAAATACCTTCAAAATTTGACCACAGAATCACCTCGACGAGTAATTTAACACGACTAATAAGGCTTCATTGTATCTTGGTGAGTTTTCTAGAAAACGAGTAATTTATGTGCTCAAACACACATCTTTCGTGACTTTTCAAGTTTTGAACCTACGTAACTTCGGCAAATGAGCTCCAAATCGCTTCACAATTTTACCACAGAATCACCTCGACGAGCTCTTTAACATGACAAATAAGGCTTCATTGTATCTTGGTGAGTTTTCTAGAAAACGAGTAATTTATGTGCTCAAACACACATCTTTCGTGACTTTTCAAGCTTTGAACCTCCGTAACTTCGGCAAATGAGCTCCAACTACCTTCAAAATTTGACCACAGAATCACATCGACGAACTCTTTTTAACTCAGTTAAGAAGGCTTCATTGTATCTTGGTGAGTTTTCTAGAAAACGAGTGATTTATGTGCACAAACACACTTCTTTCGTGACTTTTCAAGTTTTGGACCTCCGTAACTTCGGCAAATGAGCTCCAAATCGCTTCAAAATTTTACCACAGAATCACCTCGACGAGCTTTTTAACATGACAAATAAGGCTTCATTGTATCTTGGTGAGTTTTCCAGAAAACGAGTAATTTATGTGCACAAACACACTTCTTTCGTGACTTTTCAAGCTTTGAACCTCCGTAACTTCGGCAAATGAGCTTCAAATCGCTTCAAAATTTTACCACAGAATCACCTCGACGAGTAATTTAACACGACTAATAAGGCTTCATTGTATCTTGGTGAGTTTTCTAGAAAACGAGTGATTTATGTGCACAAACACACATCTTTCGTGACTTTTCAAGATTTGAACCTCCGTAACTTCGGCAAATGTGCTTCAACTTCCGTCAAAAATTGATCATAGAATCACCTCGTTGAGCTCTTCATCATGACTCAGAAGGCTTCATTGTATCTTGGTGAGTTTTCTAGAAAACGAGTAATTTATGTGCTCAAACACACATCTTTCGTGACTTTTCAAGCTTTGAACCTCCGTAACTTCGGCAAATGAGCTCCAAATCGCTTCAAAATTTTACCACAGAATCATCTCGACGAGCTCTTTAACATGACAAATAAGGCTTCATTGTATCTTGGTGAGTTTTCTAGAAAACGAGTAATTTATGTGCTCAAACACACATCTTTCGTGACTTTTCAAGTTTTGAACCTACGTAACTTCGGCAAATGAGCTCCAAATCGCTTCAAAATTTTACCACAGAATCACCTCGACGAGCTCTTTAACATGACAAATAAGGCTTCATTGTATCTTGGTGAGTTTTCTAGAAAACGAGTAATTTATGTGCTCAAACACACATCTTTCGTGACTTTTCAAGCTTTGAACCTCCGTAACTTCGGCAAATGAGCTCCAAATCGCTTCAAAATTTTACCACAGAATCATCTCGACGAGCTCTTTAACATGACAAATAAGGCTTCATTGTATCTTGGTGAGTTTTCTAGAAAACGAGTAATTTATGTGCTCAAACACACATCTTTCGTGGCTTTTCAAGTTTTGAACCTACGTAACTTCGGCAAATGAGCTCCAAATCGCTTCAAAATTTTACCACAGAATCATCTCGACGAGCTCTTTAACATGACAAATAAGGCTTCATTGTATCTTGGTGAGTTTTCCAGAAAACGAGTAATTTATATGCACAAACACACTTCTTTCGTGACTTTTCAAGCTTTGAACCTCCGTAACTTCTGCAAATGAGCTTCAAATACCTTCAAAATTTGACCACAGAATCACCTCGACGAGCTCTTTAACATGACAAATAAGGCTTCATTGTATCTTGGTGAGTTTTCTAGAAAACGAGTGATTTATGTGCACAAACACACTTCGTTCGTGACTTTTCAAGCTTTGAACCTCCGTAACTTCGGCAAATGAGCTTCAAATACCTTCAAAATTTTACCACAGAATCACCTCAACGAGCTCTTTCACACGACTAAGACGGCTTCATTGTATCTTGGTGAGTTTTCTAGAAAACGAGTAATTTATGTGCACAAACATACTTCTTTCGTGACTTTTCAAGTTTTGAACCTACGTAACTTCGGCAAATGAGCTCCAACTACCTTCAAAATTTGACCACAGAATCACCTCGACGAGCTCTTTAACATGACAAATAAGGCTTCATTGTATCTTGGTGAGTTTTCCAGAAAACGAGTAATTTATGTGCACAAACACACTTCTTTCGTGACTTTTCAAGCTTTGAACCTCCGTAACTTCTGCAAATGAGCTTCAAATACCTTCAAAATTTGACCACAGAATCACCTCGACGAGCTCTTTAACATGACAAATAAGGCTTCATTGTATCTTGGTGAGTTTTCCAGAAAACGAGTAATTTATGTGCACAAACACACTTCTTTCGTGACTTTTCAAGCTTTGAACCTCCGTAACTTCGGCAAATGAGCTTCAAATACCTTCAAAATTTGACCACAGAATCACCTCGACGAGTAATTTAACACGACTAATAAGGCTTCATTGTATCTTGGTGAGTTTTCTAGAAAACGAGTAATTTATGTGCTCAAACACACATCTTTCGTGACTTTTCAAGTTTTGAACCTACGTAACTTCGGCAAATGAGCTCCAAATCGCTTCACAATTTTACCACAGAATCACCTCGACGAGCTCTTTAACATGACAAATAAGGCTTCATTGTATCTTGGTGAGTTTTCTAGAAAACGAGTAATTTATGTGCTCAAACACACATCTTTCGTGACTTTTCAAGCTTTGAACCTCCGTAACTTCGGCAAATGAGCTCCAACTACCTTCAAAATTTGACCACAGAATCACATCGACGAACTCTTTTTAACTCAGTTAAGAAGGCTTCATTGTATCTTGGTGAGTTTTCTAGAAAACGAGTGATTTATGTGCACAAACACACTTCTTTCGTGACTTTTCAAGTTTTGGACCTCCGTAACTTCGGCAAATGAGCTCCAAATCGCTTCAAAATTTTACCACAGAATCACCTCGACGAGCTCTTTAACATGACAAATAAGGCTTCATTGTATCTTGGTGAGTTTTCTAGAAAACGAGTAATTTATGTGCTCAAACACACATCTTTCGTGACTTTTCAAGCTTTGAACCTCCGTAACTTCGGCAAATGAGCTCCAAATCGCTTCAAAATTTTACCACAGAATCATCTCGACGAGCTCTTTAACATGACAAATAAGGCTTCATTGTATCTTGGTGAGTTTTCCAGAAAACGAGTAATTTATGTGCACAAACACACTTCTTTCGTGACTTTTCAAGCTTTGAACCTCCGTAACTTCGGCAAAGGAGCTCCAACTACCTTCAAAATTTGACCACAGAATCACATCGACGAACTCTTTTTAACTCAGTTAAGAAGGCTTCATTGTATCTTGGTGAGTTTTCCAGAAAACGAGTAATTTATGTGCACAAACACACTTCTTTCGTGACTTTTCAAGCTTTGAACCTCCGTAACTTCGGCAAAGGAGCTCCAACTACCTTCAAAATTTGACCACAGAATCACATCGACGAACTCTTTTTAACTCAGTTAAGAAGGCTTCATTGTATCTTGGTGAGTTTTCTAGAAAACGAGTAATTTATGTGCTCAAACACACATCTTTCGTGACTTTTCAAGTTTTGAACCTACGTAACTTCGGCAAATGAGCTCCAAATCGCTTCAAAATTTTACCACAGAATCACCTCCACGAGCTCTTTAACATGACAAATAAGGCTTCATTGTATCTTGGTGAGTTTTCCAGAAAACGAGTAATTTATATGCACAAACACACTTCTTTCGTGACTTTTCAAGCTTTGAACCTCCGTAACTTCTGCAAATGAGCTTCAAATACCTTCAAAATTTGACCACAGAATCACCTCGACGAGCTCTTTAACATGACAAATAAGGCTTCATTGTATCTTGGTGAGTTTTCTAGAAAACGAGTGATTTATGTGCACAAACACACTTCGTTCGTGACTTTTCAAGCTTTGAACCTCCGTAACTTCGGCAAATGAGCTTCAAATACCTTCAAAATTTTACCACAGAATCACCTCAACGAGCTCTTTCACACGACTAAGACGGCTTCATTGTATCTTGGTGAGTTTTCTAGAAAACGAGTAATTTATGTGCACAAACATACTTCTTTCGTGACTTTTCAAGTTTTGAACCTACGTAACTTCGGCAAATGAGCTCCAACTACCTTCAAAATTTGACCACAGAATCACCTCGACGAGCTCTTTAACATGACAAATAAGGCTTCATTGTATCTTGGTGAGTTTTCCAGAAAACGAGTAATTTATGTGCACAAACACACTTCTTTCGTGACTTTTCAAGCTTTGAACCTCCGTAACTTCTGCAAATGAGCTTCAAATACCTTCAAAATTTGACCACAGAATCACCTCGACGAGCTCTTTAACATGACAAATAAGGCTTCATTGTATCTTGGTGAGTTTTCCAGAAAACGAGTAATTTATGTGCACAAACACACTTCTTTCGTGACTTTTCAAGCTTTGAACCTCCGTAACTTCGGCAAATGAGCTTCAAATACCTTCAAAATTTGACCACAGAATCACCTCGACGAGTAATTTAACACGACTAATAAGGCTTCATTGTATCTTGGTGAGTTTTCTAGAAAACGAGTAATTTATGTGCTCAAACACACATCTTTCGTGACTTTTCAAGTTTTGAACCTACGTAACTTCGGCAAATGAGCTCCAAATCGCTTCACAATTTTACCACAGAATCACCTCGACGAGCTCTTTAACATGACAAATAAGGCTTCATTGTATCTTGGTGAGTTTTCTAGAAAACGAGTAATTTATGTGCTCAAACACACATCTTTCGTGACTTTTCAAGCTTTGAACCTCCGTAACTTCGGCAAATGAGCTCCAACTACCTTCAAAATTTGACCACAGAATCACATCGACGAACTCTTTTTAACTCAGTTAAGAAGGCTTCATTGTATCTTGGTGAGTTTTCTAGAAAACGAGTGATTTATGTGCACAAACACACTTCTTTCGTGACTTTTCAAGTTTTGGACCTCCGTAACTTCGGCAAATGAGCTCCAAATCGCTTCAAAATTTTACCACAGAATCACCTCGACGAGCTTTTTAACATGACAAATAAGGCTTCATTGTATCTTGGTGAGTTTTCCAGAAAACGAGTAATTTATGTGCACAAACACACTTCTTTCGTGACTTTTCAAGCTTTGAACCTCCGTAACTTCGGCAAATGAGCTTCAAATCGCTTCAAAATTTTACCACAGAATCACCTCGACGAGTAATTTAACACGACTAATAAGGCTTCATTGTATCTTGGTGAGTTTTCTAGAAAACGAGTGATTTATGTGCACAAACACACATCTTTCGTGACTTTTCAAGATTTGAACCTCCGTAACTTCGGCAAATGTGCTTCAACTTCCGTCAAAAATTGATCATAGAATCACCTCGTTGAGCTCTTCATCATGACTCAGAAGGCTTCATTGTATCTTGGTGAGTTTTCTAGAAAACGAGTAATTTATGTGCTCAAACACACATCTTTCGTGACTTTTCAAGCTTTGAACCTCCGTAACTTCGGCAAATGAGCTCCAAATCGCTTCAAAATTTTACCACAGAATCATCTCGACGAGCTCTTTAACATGACAAATAAGGCTTCATTGTATCTTGGTGAGTTTTCTAGAAAACGAGTAATTTATGTGCTCAAACACACATCTTTCGTGACTTTTCAAGTTTTGAACCTACGTAACTTCGGCAAATGAGCTCCAAATCGCTTCAAAATTTTACCACAGAATCACCTCGACGAGCTCTTTAACATGACAAATAAGGCTTCATTGTATCTTGGTGAGTTTTCTAGAAAACGAGTAATTTATGTGCTCAAACACACATCTTTCGTGACTTTTCAAGCTTTGAACCTCCGTAACTTCGGCAAATGAGCTCCAAATCGCTTCAAAATTTTACCACAGAATCATCTCGACGAGCTCTTTAACATGACAAATAAGGCTTCATTGTATCTTGGTGAGTTTTCTAGAAAACGAGTAATTTATGTGCTCAAACACACATCTTTCGTGGCTTTTCAAGTTTTGAACCTACGTAACTTCGGCAAATGAGCTCCAAATCGCTTCAAAATTTTACCACAGAATCATCTCGACGAGCTCTTTAACATGACAAATAAGGCTTCATTGTATCTTGGTGAGTTTTCCAGAAAACGAGTAATTTATATGCACAAACACACTTCTTTCGTGACTTTTCAAGCTTTGAACCTCCGTAACTTCTGCAAATGAGCTTCAAATACCTTCAAAATTTGACCACAGAATCACCTCGACGAGCTCTTTAACATGACAAATAAGGCTTCATTGTATCTTGGTGAGTTTTCTAGAAAACGAGTGATTTATGTGCACAAACACACTTCGTTCGTGACTTTTCAAGCTTTGAACCTCCGTAACTTCGGCAAATGAGCTTCAAATACCTTCAAAATTTTACCACAGAATCACCTCAACGAGCTCTTTCACACGACTAAGACGGCTTCATTGTATCTTGGTGAGTTTTCTAGAAAACGAGTAATTTATGTGCACAAACATACTTCTTTCGTGACTTTTCAAGTTTTGAACCTACGTAACTTCGGCAAATGAGCTCCAACTACCTTCAAAATTTGACCACAGAATCACCTCGACGAGCTCTTTAACATGACAAATAAGGCTTCATTGTATCTTGGTGAGTTTTCCAGAAAACGAGTAATTTATGTGCACAAACACACTTCTTTCGTGACTTTTCAAGCTTTGAACCTCCGTAACTTCTGCAAATGAGCTTCAAATACCTTCAAAATTTGACCACAGAATCACCTCGACGAGCTCTTTAACATGACAAATAAGGCTTCATTGTATCTTGGTGAGTTTTCCAGAAAACGAGTAATTTATGTGCACAAACACACTTCTTTCGTGACTTTTCAAGCTTTGAACCTCCGTAACTTCGGCAAATGAGCTTCAAATACCTTCAAAATTTGACCACAGAATCACCTCGACGAGTAATTTAACACGACTAATAAGGCTTCATTGTATCTTGGTGAGTTTTCTAGAAAACGAGTAATTTATGTGCTCAAACACACATCTTTCGTGACTTTTCAAGTTTTGAACCTACGTAACTTCGGCAAATGAGCTCCAAATCGCTTCACAATTTTACCACAGAATCACCTCGACGAGCTCTTTAACATGACAAATAAGGCTTCATTGTATCTTGGTGAGTTTTCTAGAAAACGAGTAATTTATGTGCTCAAACACACATCTTTCGTGACTTTTCAAGCTTTGAACCTCCGTAACTTCGGCAAATGAGCTCCAACTACCTTCAAAATTTGACCACAGAATCACATCGACGAACTCTTTTTAACTCAGTTAAGAAGGCTTCATTGTATCTTGGTGAGTTTTCTAGAAAACGAGTGATTTATGTGCACAAACACACTTCTTTCGTGACTTTTCAAGTTTTGGACCTCCGTAACTTCGGCAAATGAGCTCCAAATCGCTTCAAAATTTTACCACAGAATCACCTCGACGAGCTCTTTAACATGACAAATAAGGCTTCATTGTATCTTGGTGAGTTTTCTAGAAAACGAGTAATTTATGTGCTCAAACACACATCTTTCGTGACTTTTCAAGCTTTGAACCTCCGTAACTTCGGCAAATGAGCTCCAAATCGCTTCAAAATTTTACCACAGAATCATCTCGACGAGCTCTTTAACATGACAAATAAGGCTTCATTGTATCTTGGTGAGTTTTCCAGAAAACGAGTAATTTATGTGCACAAACACACTTCTTTCGTGACTTTTCAAGCTTTGAACCTCCGTAACTTCGGCAAAGGAGCTCCAACTACCTTCAAAATTTGACCACAGAATCACATCGACGAACTCTTTTTAACTCAGTTAAGAAGGCTTCATTGTATCTTGGTGAGTTTTCCAGAAAACGAGTAATTTATGTGCACAAACACACTTCTTTCGTGACTTTTCAAGCTTTGAACCTCCGTAACTTCGGCAAAGGAGCTCCAACTACCTTCAAAATTTGACCACAGAATCACATCGACGAACTCTTTTTAACTCAGTTAAGAAGGCTTCATTGTATCTTGGTGAGTTTTCTAGAAAACGAGTAATTTATGTGCTCAAACACACATCTTTCGTGACTTTTCAAGTTTTGAACCTACGTAACTTCGGCAAATGAGCTCCAAATCGCTTCAAAATTTTACCACAGAATCACCTCCACGAGCTCTTTAACATGACAAATAAGGCTTCATTGTATCTTGGTGAGTTTTCTAGAAAACGAGTAATTTATGTGCTCAAACACACATCTTTCGTGACTTTTCAAGCTTTGAACCTCCGTAACTTCGGCAAATGAGCTCCAAATCGCTTCAAAATTTTACCACAGAATCATCTCGACGAGCTCTTTAACATGACAAATAAGGCTTCATTGTATCTTGGTGAGTTTTCCAGAAAACGAGTAATTTATGTGCACAAACACACTTCTTTCGTGACTTTTCAAGCTTTGAACCTCCGTAACTTCGGCAAAGGAGCTCCAACTACCTTCAAAATTTGACCACAGAATCACATCGACGAACTCTTTTTAACACAGTTAAGAAGGCTTCATTGTATCTTGGTGAGTTTTCCAGAAAACGAGTAATTTATGTGCACAAACACACTTCTTTCGTGACTTTTCAAGCTTTGGACCTCCGTAACTTCGGCAAAGGAGCTCCAACTACCTTCAAAATTTGACCACAGAATCACATCGACGAACTCTTTTTAACACAGTTAAGAAGGCTTCATTGCATCTTGGTGAGTTTTCCAGAAAACGAGTAATTTATGTGCACAAACACACATCTTTCGTGACTTTTCAAGTTTTGAACCTACGTAACTTCGGCAAATGAGCTCCAACTACCTTCAAAATTTGACCACAGAATCACCTCGACGAGCTTTTTAACATGACAAATAAGGCTTCATTGTATCTTGGTGAGTTTTCCAGAAAACGAGTAATTTATGTGCACAAACACACTTCTTTCGTGACTTTTCAAGCTTTGAACCTCCGTAACTTCGGCAAATGAGCTTCAAATCGCTTCAAAATTTTACCACAGAATCACCTCGACGAGTAATTTAACACGACTAATAAGGCTTCATTGTATCTTGGTGAGTTTTCTAGAAAACGAGTGATTTATGTGCACAAACACACATCTTTCGTGACTTTTCAAGATTTGAACCTCCGTAACTTCGGCAAATGTGCTTCAACTTCCGTCAAAAATTGATCATAGAATCACCTCGTTGAGCTCTTCATCATGACTCAGAAGGCTTCATTGTATCTTGGTGAGTTTTCTAGAAAACGAGTAATTTATGTGCTCAAACACACATCTTTCGTGACTTTTCAAGCTTTGAACCTCCGTAACTTCGGCAAATGAGCTCCAAATCGCTTCAAAATTTTACCACAGAATCATCTCGAAGAGCTCTTTAACATGACAAATAAGGCTTCATTGTATCTTGGTGAGTTTTCTAGAAAACGAGTGATTTATGTGCACAAACACACTTCGTTCGTGACTTTTCAAGCTTTGAACCTCCGTAACTTCGGCAAATGAGCTTCAAATACCTTCAAAATTTTACCACAGAATCACCTCAACGAGCTCTTTCACACGACTAAGACGGCTTCATTGTATCTTGGTGAGTTTTCTAGAAAACGAGTAATTTATGTGCACAAACATACTTCTTTCGTGACTTTTCAAGTTTTGAACCTACGTAACTTCGGCAAATGAGCTCCAACTACCTTCAAAATTTGACCACAGAATCACCTCGACGAGCTCTTTAACATGACAAATAAGGCTTCATTGTATCTTGGTGAGTTTTCCAGAAAACGAGTAATTTATGTGCACAAACACACTTCTTTCGTGACTTTTCAAGCTTTGAACCTCCGTAACTTCTGCAAATGAGCTTCAAATACCTTCAAAATTTGACCACAGAATCACCTCGACGAGCTCTTTAACATGACAAATAAGGCTTCATTGTATCTTGGTGAGTTTTCCAGAAAACGAGTAATTTATGTGCACAAACACACTTCTTTCGTGACTTTTCAAGCTTTGAACCTCCGTAACTTCGGCAAATGAGCTTCAAATACCTTCAAAATTTGACCACAGAATCACCTCGACGAGTAATTTAACACGACTAATAAGGCTTCATTGTATCTTGGTGAGTTTTCTAGAAAACGAGTAATTTATGTGCTCAAACACACATCTTTCGTGACTTTTCAAGTTTTGAACCTACGTAACTTCGGCAAATGAGCTCCAAATCGCTTCACAATTTTACCACAGAATCACCTCGACGAGCTCTTTAACATGACAAATAAGGCTTCATTGTATCTTGGTGAGTTTTCTAGAAAACGAGTAATTTATGTGCTCAAACACACATCTTTCGTGACTTTTCAAGCTTTGAACCTCCGTAACTTCGGCAAATGAGCTCCAACTACCTTCAAAATTTGACCACAGAATCACATCGACGAACTCTTTTTAACTCAGTTAAGAAGGCTTCATTGTATCTTGGTGAGTTTTCTAGAAAACGAGTAATTTATGTGCTCAAACACACATCTTTCGTGACTTTTCAAGCTTTGAACCTCCGTAACTTCGGCAAATGAGCTCCAAATCGCTTCAAAATTTTACCACAGAATCATCTCGACGAGCTCTTTAACATGACAAATAAGGCTTCATTGTATCTTGGTGAGTTTTCCAGAAAACGAGTAATTTATGTGCACAAACACACTTCTTTCGTGACTTTTCAAGCTTTGAACCTCCGTAACTTCGGCAAAGGAGCTCCAACTACCTTCAAAATTTGACCACAGAATCACATCGACGAACTCTTTTTAACACAGTTAAGAAGGCTTCATTGTATCTTGGTGAGTTTTCCAGAAAACGAGTAATTTATGTGCACAAACACACTTCTTTCGTGACTTTTCAAGCTTTGAACCTCCGTAACTTCGGCAAAGGAGCTCCAACTACCTTCAAAATTTGACCACAGAATCACATCGACGAACTCTTTTTAACACAGTTAAGAAGGCTTCATTGCATCTTGGTGAGTTTTCCAGAAAACGAGTAATTTATGTGCACAAACACACATCTTTCGTGACTTTTCAAGTTTTGAACCTACGTAACTTCGGCAAATGAGCTCCAACTACCTTCAAAATTTGACCACAGAATCACCTCGACGAGCTTTTTAACATGACAAATAAGGCTTCATTGTATCTTGGTGAGTTTTCCAGAAAACGAGTAATTTATGTGCACAAACACACTTCTTTCGTGACTTTTCAAGCTTTGAACCTCCGTAACTTCGGCAAATGAGCTTCAAATCGCTTCAAAATTTTACCACAGAATCACCTCGACGAGTAATTTAACACGACTAATAAGGCTTCATTGTATCTTGGTGAGTTTTCTAGAAAACGAGTGATTTATGTGCACAAACACACATCTTTCGTGACTTTTCAAGATTTGAACCTCCGTAACTTCGGCAAATGTGCTTCAACTTCCGTCAAAAATTGATCATAGAATCACCTCGTTGAGCTCTTCATCATGACTCAGAAGGCTTCATTGTATCTTGGTGAGTTTTCTAGAAAACGAGTAATTTATGTGCTCAAACACACATCTTTCGTGACTTTTCAAGCTTTGAACCTCCGTAACTTCGGCAAATGAGCTCCAAATCGCTTCAAAATTTTACCACAGAATCATCTCGACGAGCTCTTTAACATGACAAATAAGGCTTCATTGTATCTTGGTGAGTTTTCTAGAAAACGAGTGATTTATGTGCACAAACACACTTCGTTCGTGACTTTTCAAGCTTTGAACCTCCGTAACTTCGGCAAATGAGCTTCAAATACCTTCAAAATTTTACCACAGAATCACCTCAACGAGCTCTTTCACACGACTAAGACGGCTTCATTGTATCTTGGTGAGTTTTCTAGAAAACGAGTAATTTATGTGCACAAACATACTTCTTTCGTGACTTTTCAAGTTTTGAACCTACGTAACTTCGGCAAATGAGCTCCAACTACCTTCAAAATTTGACCACAGAATCACCTCGACGAGCTCTTTAACATGACAAATAAGGCTTCATTGTATCTTGGTGAGTTTTCCAGAAAACGAGTAATTTATGTGCACAAACACACTTCTTTCGTGACTTTTCAAGCTTTGAACCTCCGTAACTTCTGCAAATGAGCTTCAAATACCTTCAAAATTTGACCACAGAATCACCTCGACGAGCTCTTTAACATGACAAATAAGGCTTCATTGTATCTTGGTGAGTTTTCCAGAAAACGAGTAATTTATGTGCACAAACACACTTCTTTCGTGACTTTTCAAGCTTTGAACCTCCGTAACTTCGGCAAATGAGCTTCAAATACCTTCAAAATTTGACCACAGAATCACCTCGACGAGTAATTTAACACGACTAATAAGGCTTCATTGTATCTTGGTGAGTTTTCTAGAAAACGAGTAATTTATGTGCTCAAACACACATCTTTCGTGACTTTTCAAGTTTTGAACCTACGTAACTTCGGCAAATGAGCTCCAAATCGCTTCACAATTTTACCACAGAATCACCTCGACGAGCTCTTTAACATGACAAATAAGGCTTCATTGTATCTTGGTGAGTTTTCTAGAAAACGAGTAATTTATGTGCTCAAACACACATCTTTCGTGACTTTTCAAGCTTTGAACCTCCGTAACTTCGGCAAATGAGCTCCAACTACCTTCAAAATTTGACCACAGAATCACATCGACGAACTCTTTTTAACTCAGTTAAGAAGGCTTCATTGTATCTTGGTGAGTTTTCTAGAAAACGAGTGATTTATGTGCACAAACACACTTCTTTCGTGACTTTTCAAGTTTTGGACCTCCGTAACTTCGGCAAATGAGCTCCAAATCGCTTCAAAATTTTACCACAGAATCACCTCGACGAGCTCTTTAACATGACAAATAAGGCTTCATTGTATCTTGGTGAGTTTTCTAGAAAACGAGTAATTTATGTGCTCAAACACACATCTTTCGTGACTTTTCAAGCTTTGAACCTCCGTAACTTCGGCAAATGAGCTCCAAATCGCTTCAAAATTTTACCACAGAATCATCTCGACGAGCTCTTTAACATGACAAATAAGGCTTCATTGTATCTTGGTGAGTTTTCTAGAAAACGAGTAATTTATGTGCTCAAACACACATCTTTCGTGACTTTTCAAGTTTTGAACCTACGTAACTTCGGCAAATGAGCTCCAAATCGCTTCAAAATTTTACCACAGAATCATCTCGACGAGCTCTTTAACATGACAAATAAGGCTTCATTGTATCTTGGTGAGTTTTCTAGAAAACGAGTAATTTATGTGCTCAAACACACATCTTTCGTGACTTTTCAAGCTTTGAACCTCCGTAACTTCGGCAAATGAGCTCCAAATCGCTTCAAAATTTTACCACAGAATCATCTCGACGAGCTCTTTAACATGACAAATAAGGCTTCATTGTATCTTGGTGAGTTTTCTAGAAAACGAGTAATTTATGTGCTCAAACACACATCTTTCGTGACTTTTCAAGCTTTGAACCTCCGTAACTTCGGCAAATGAGCTCCAAATCGCTTCAAAATTTTACCACAGAATCATCTCGACGAGCTCTTTAACATGACAATTAAGGCTTCATTGTATCTTGGTGAGTTTTCTAGAAAACGAGTAATTTATGTGCTCAAACACACATCTTTCGTGACTTTTCAAGCTTTGAACCTCCGTAACTTCGGCAAATGAGCTCCAAATCGCTTCAAAATTTTACCACAGAATCATCTCGACGAGCTCTTTAACATGACAAATAAGGCTTCATTGTATCTTGGTGAGTTTTCTAGAAAACGAGTAATTTATGTGCTCAAACACACATCTTTCGTGACTTTTCAAGTTTTGAACCTACGTAACTTCGGCAAATGAGCTCCAAATCGCTTCAAAATTTTACCACAGAATCACCTCGACGAGCTCTTTAACATGACAATTAAGGCTTCATTGTATCTTGGTGAGTTTTCTAGAAAACGAGTAATTTATGTGCTCAAACACACATCTTTCGTGACTTTTCAAGCTTTGAACCTCCGTAACTTCGGCAAATGAGCTCCAAATCGCTTCAAAATTTTACCACAGAATCATCTCGACGAGCTCTTTAACATGACAAATAAGGCTTCATTGTATCTTGGTGAGTTTTCTAGAAAACGAGTAATTTATGTGCTCAAACACACATCTTTCGTGACTTTTCAAGTTTTGAACCTACGTAACTTCGGCAAATGAGCTCCAAATCGCTTCAAAATTTTACCACAGAATCACCTCGACGAGCTCTTTAACATGACAATTAAGGCTTCATTGTATCTTGGTGAGTTTTCTAGAAAACGAGTAATTTATGTGCTCAAACACACATCTTTCGTGACTTTTCAAGCTTTGAACCTCCGTAACTTCGGCAAATGAGCTCCAAATCGCTTCAAAATTTTACCACAGAATCATCTCGACGAGCTCTTTAACATGACAAATAAGGCTTCATTGTATCTTGGTGAGTTTTCCAGAAAACGAGTAATTTATGTGCACAAACACACTTCTTTCGTGACTTTTCAAGCTTTGAACCTCCGTAACTTCGGCAAATGAGCTTCAAATCGCTTCAAAATTTTACCAAAGAATCACCTCGACGAGCTCTTGAACAAGACAAATAAGGCTTCATTGTATCTTGGTGAGTTTTCTAGAAAACGAGTGATTTATGTGCACAAACACACTTCGTTCGTGACTTTTCAAGTTTTGAACCTACGTAACTTCGGCAAATGAGCTCCAACTACCTTCAAAATTTGAACACAGAATCACCTCGACGAGTTCTTTAACATGACAAATGAGGCTTCATTGTATCTTGGTGAGTTTTCTAGAAAACGAGTAATTTATGTGCTCAAACACACATCTTTCGTGACTTTTCAAGTTTTGAACCTACGTAACTTCGGCAAATGAGCTCCAAATCGCTTCAAAATTTTACCACAGAATCATCTCGACGAGCTCTTTAACATGACAAATAAGGCTTCATTGTATCTTGGTGAGTTTTCCAGAAAACGAGTAATTTATGTGCACAAACACACTTCGTTCGTGACTTTTCAAGCTTTGAACCTCCGTAACTTCGGCAAATGAGCTCCAAATCTCTTCAAAATTTTACCACAGAATCATCTCGACGAGCTCTTTAACATGACAAATAAGGCTTCATTGTATCTTGGTGAGTTTTCTAGAAAACGAGTAATTTATGTGCTCAAACACACATCTTTCGTGACTTTTCAAGTTTTGAACCTACGTAACTTCGGCAAATGAGCTCCAAATCGCTTCAAAATTTTACCACAGAATCACCTCGACGAGCTCTTTAACATGACAAATAAGGCTTCATTGTACCTTGGTGAGTTTTCTAGAAAACGAGTAATTTATGTGCTCAAACACACATCTTTCGTGACTTTTCAAGCTTTGAACCTCCGTAACTTCGGCAAATGAGCTCCAAATCGCTTCAAAATTTTACCACAGAATCATCTCGACGAGCTCTTTAACATGACAAATAAGGCTTCATTGTATCTTGGTGAGTTTTCCAGAAAACGAGTAATTTATGTGCACAAACACACTTCTTTCGTGACTTTTCAAGCTTTGAACCTCCGTAACTTCGGCAAAGGAGCTCCAACTACCTTCAAAATTTGACCACAGAATCACATCGACGAACTCTTTTTAACACAGTTAAGAAGGCTTCATTGCATCTTGGTGAGTTTTCCAGAAAACGAGTAATTTATGTGCACAAACACACATCTTTCGTGACTTTTCAAGTTTTGAACCTACGTAACTTCGGCAAATGTGCTTCAACTTCCGTCAAAAATTGATCATAGAATCACCTCGTTGAGCTCTTCATCATGACTCAGAAGGCTTCATTGTATCTTGGTGAGTTTTCCAGAAAACGAGTAATTTATGTGCACAAACACACTTCTTTCGTGACTTTTCAAGCTTTGAACCTCCGTAACTTCGGCAAATGAGCTCCAAATCGCTTCAAAATTTTACCACAGAATCATCTCGACGAGCTCTTTAACATGACAAATAAGGCTTCATTGTATCTTGGTGAGTTTTCTAGAAAACGAGTAATTTATGTGCTCAAACACACATCTTTCGTGACTTTTCAAGTTTTGAACCTACGTAACTTCGGCAAATGAGCTCCAAATCGCTTCAAAATTTTACCACAGAATCATCTCGACGAGCTCTTTAACATGACAAATAAGGCTTCATTGTATCTTGGTGAGTTTTCTAGAAAACGAGTGATTTATGTGCACAAACACACTTCGTTCGTGACTTTTCAAGCTTTGAACCTCCGTAACTTCGGCAAATGAGCTTCAAATACCTTCAAAATTTTACCACAGAATCACCTCAACGAGCTCTTTCACACGACTAAGACGGCTTCATTGTATCTTGGTGAGTTTTCTAGAAAACGAGTAATTTATGTGCACAAACATACTTCTTTCGTGACTTTTCAAGTTTTGAACCTACGTAACTTCGGCAAATGAGCTCCAACTACCTTCAAAATTTGACCACAGAATCACCTCGACGAGCTCTTTAACATGACAAATAAGGCTTCATTGTATCTTGGTGAGTTTTCCAGAAAACGAGTAATTTATGTGCACAAACACACTTCTTTCGTGACTTTTCAAGCTTTGAACCTCCGTAACTTCTGCAAATGAGCTTCAAATACCTTCAAAATTTGACCACAGAATCACCTCGACGAGCTCTTTAACATGACAAATAAGGCTTCATTGTATCTTGGTGAGTTTTCCAGAAAACGAGTAATTTATGTGCACAAACACACTTCTTTCGTGACTTTTCAAGCTTTGAACCTCCGTAACTTCGGCAAATGAGCTTCAAATACCTTCAAAATTTGACCACAGAATCACCTCGACGAGTAATTTAACACGACTAATAAGGCTTCATTGTATCTTGGTGAGTTTTCTAGAAAACGAGTAATTTATGTGCTCAAACACACATCTTTCGTGACTTTTCAAGTTTTGAACCTACGTAACTTCGGCAAATGAGCTCCAAATCGCTTCACAATTTTACCACAGAATCACCTCGACGAGCTCTTTAACATGACAAATAAGGCTTCATTGTATCTTGGTGAGTTTTCTAGAAAACGAGTAATTTATGTGCTCAAACACACATCTTTCGTGACTTTTCAAGCTTTGAACCTCCGTAACTTCGGCAAATGAGCTCCAACTACCTTCAAAATTTGACCACAGAATCACATCGACGAACTCTTTTTAACTCAGTTAAGAAGGCTTCATTGTATCTTGGTGAGTTTTCTAGAAAACGAGTGATTTATGTGCACAAACACACTTCTTTCGTGACTTTTCAAGTTTTGGACCTCCGTAACTTCGGCAAATGAGCTCCAAATCGCTTCAAAATTTTACCACAGAATCACCTCGACGAGCTCTTTAACATGACAAATAAGGCTTCATTGTATCTTGGTGAGTTTTCTAGAAAACGAGTAATTTATGTGCTCAAACACACATCTTTCGTGACTTTTCAAGTTTTGAACCTACGTAACTTCGGCAAATGAGCTCCAAATCGCTTCAAAATTTTACCACAGAATCATCTCGACGAGCTCTTTAACATGACAAATAAGGCTTCATTGTATCTTGGTGAGTTTTCTAGAAAACGAGTAATTTATGTGCTCAAACACACATCTTTCGTGACTTTTCAAGCTTTGAACCTCCGTAACTTCGGCAAATGAGCTCCAAATCGCTTCAAAATTTTACCACAGAATCATCTCGACGAGCTCTTTAACATGACAAATAAGGCTTCATTGTATCTTGGTGAGTTTTCTAGAAAACGAGTAATTTATGTGCTCAAACACACATCTTTCGTGACTTTTCAAGCTTTGAACCTCCGTAACTTCGGCAAATGAGCTCCAAATCGCTTCAAAATTTTACCACAGAATCATCTCGACGAGCTCTTTAACATGACAAATAAGGCTTCATTGTATCTTGGTGAGTTTTCTAGAAAACGAGTAATTTATGTGCTCAAACACACATCTTTCGTGACTTTTCAAGTTTTGAACCTACGTAACTTCGGCAAATGAGCTCCAAATCGCTTCAAAATTTTACCACAGAATCACCTCGACGAGCTCTTTAACATGACAATTAAGGCTTCATTGTATCTTGGTGAGTTTTCTAGAAAACGAGTAATTTATGTGCTCAAACACACATCTTTCGTGACTTTTCAAGCTTTGAACCTCCGTAACTTCGGCAAATGAGCTCCAAATCGCTTCAAAATTTTACCACAGAATCATCTCGACGAGCTCTTTAACATGACAAATAAGGCTTCATTGTATCTTGGTGAGTTTTCTAGAAAACGAGTAATTTATGTGCTCAAACACACATCTTTCGTGACTTTTCAAGTTTTGAACCTACGTAACTTCGGCAAATGAGCTCCAAATCGCTTCAAAATTTTACCACAGAATCATCTCGACGAGCTCTTTAACATGACAAATAAGGCTTCATTGTATCTTGGTGAGTTTTCTAGAAAACGAGTAATTTATGTGCTCAAACACACATCTTTCGTGACTTTTCAAGCTTTGAACCTCCGTAACTTCGGCAAATGAGCTCCAAATCGCTTCAAAATTTTACCACAGAATCATCTCGACGAGCTCTTTAACATGACAAATAAGGCTTCATTGTATCTTGGTGAGTTTTCTAGAAAACGAGTAATTTATGTGCTCAAACACACATCTTTCGTGACTTTTCAAGCTTTGAACCTCCGTAACTTCGGCAAATGAGCTCCAAATCGCTTCAAAATTTTACCACAGAATCATCTCGACGAGCTCTTTAACATGACAAATAAGGCTTCATTGTATCTTGGTGAGTTTTCTAGAAAACGAGTAATTTATGTGCTCAAACACACATCTTTCGTGACTTTTCAAGTTTTGAACCTACGTAACTTCGGCAAATGAGCTCCAAATCGCTTCAAAATTTTACCACAGAATCATCTCGACGAGCTCTTTAACATGACAAATAAGGCTTCATTGTATCTTGGTGAGTTTTCCAGAAAACGAGTAATTTATGTGCACAAACACACTTCTTTCGTGACTTTTCAAGCTTTGAACCTCCGTAACTTCGGCAAAGGAGCTCCAACTACCTTCAAAATTTGACCACAGAATCACATCGACGAACTCTTTTTAACACAGTTAAGAAGGCTTCATTGCATCTTGGTGAGTTTTCCAGAAAACGAGTAATTTATGTGCACAAACACACATCTTTCGTGACTTTTCAAGTTTTGAACCTACGTAACTTCGGCAAATGTGCTTCAACTTCCGTCAAAAATTGATCATAGAATCACCTCGTTGAGCTCTTCATCATGACTCAGAAGGCTTCATTGTATCTTGGTGAGTTTTCCAGAAAACGAGTAATTTATGTGCACAAACACACTTCTTTCGTGACTTTTCAAGCTTTGAACCTCCGTAACTTCGGCAAATGAGCTCCAAATCGCTTCAAAATTTTACCACAGAATCATCTCGACGAGCTCTTTAACATGACAAATAAGGCTTCATTGTATCTTGGTGAGTTTTCTAGAAAACGAGTAATTTATGTGCTCAAACACACATCTTTCGTGACTTTTCAAGTTTTGAACCTACGTAACTTCGGCAAATGAGCTCCAAATCGCTTCAAAATTTTACCACAGAATCATCTCGACGAGCTCTTTAACATGACAAATAAGGCTTCATTGTATCTTGGTGAGTTTTCTAGAAAACGAGTGATTTATGTGCACAAACACACTTCGTTCGTGACTTTTCAAGCTTTGAACCTCCGTAACTTCGGCAAATGAGCTTCAAATACCTTCAAAATTTTACCACAGAATCACCTCAACGAGCTCTTTCACACGACTAAGACGGCTTCATTGTATCTTGGTGAGTTTTCTAGAAAACGAGTAATTTATGTGCACAAACATACTTCTTTCGTGACTTTTCAAGTTTTGAACCTACGTAACTTCGGCAAATGAGCTCCAACTACCTTCAAAATTTGACCACAGAATCACCTCGACGAGCTCTTTAACATGACAAATAAGGCTTCATTGTATCTTGGTGAGTTTTCCAGAAAACGAGTAATTTATGTGCACAAACACACTTCTTTCGTGACTTTTCAAGCTTTGAACCTCCGTAACTTCTGCAAATGAGCTTCAAATACCTTCAAAATTTGACCACAGAATCACCTCGACGAGCTCTTTAACATGACAAATAAGGCTTCATTGTATCTTGGTGAGTTTTCCAGAAAACGAGTAATTTATGTGCACAAACACACTTCTTTCGTGACTTTTCAAGCTTTGAACCTCCGTAACTTCGGCAAATGAGCTTCAAATACCTTCAAAATTTGACCACAGAATCACCTCGACGAGTAATTTAACACGACTAATAAGGCTTCATTGTATCTTGGTGAGTTTTATAGAAAACGAGTAATTTATGTGCTCAAACACACATCTTTCGTGACTTTTCAAGTTTTGAACCTACGTAACTTCGGCAAATGAGCTCCAAATCGCTTCACAATTTTACCACAGAATCACCTCGACGAGCTCTTTAACATGACAAATAAGGCTTCATTGTATCTTGGTGAGTTTTCTAGAAAACGAGTAATTTATGTGCTCAAACACACATCTTTCGTGACTTTTCAAGCTTTGAACCTCCGTAACTTCGGCAAATGAGCTCCAACTACCTTCAAAATTTGACCACAGAATCACATCGACGAACTCTTTTTAACTCAGTTAAGAAGGCTTCATTGTATCTTGGTGAGTTTTCTAGAAAACGAGTGATTTATGTGCACAAACACACTTCTTTCGTGACTTTTCAAGTTTTGGACCTCCGTAACTTCGGCAAATGAGCTCCAAATCGCTTCAAAATTTTACCACAGAATCACCTCGACGAGCTCTTTAACATGACAAATAAGGCTTCATTGTATCTTGGTGAGTTTTCTAGAAAACGAGTAATTTATGTGCTCAAACACACATCTTTCGTGACTTTTCAAGCTTTGAACCTCCGTAACTTCGGCAAATGAGCTCCAAATCGCTTCAAAATTTTACCACAGAATCATCTCGACGAGCTCTTTAACATGACAAATAAGGCTTCATTGTATCTTGGTGAGTTTTCTAGAAAACGAGTAATTTATGTGCTCAAACACACATCTTTCGTGACTTTTCAAGTTTTGAACCTACGTAACTTCGGCAAATGAGCTCCAAATCGCTTCAAAATTTTACCACAGAATCATCTCGACGAGCTCTTTAACATGACAAATAAGGCTTCATTGTATCTTGGTGAGTTTTCTAGAAAACGAGTAATTTATGTGCTCAAACACACATCTTTCGTGACTTTTCAAGCTTTGAACCTCCGTAACTTCGGCAAATGAGCTCCAAATCGCTTCAAAATTTTACCACAGAATCATCTCGACGAGCTCTTTAACATGACAAATAAGGCTTCATTGTATCTTGGTGAGTTTTCTAGAAAACGAGTAATTTATGTGCTCAAACACACATCTTTCGTGACTTTTCAAGCTTTGAACCTCCGTAACTTCGGCAAATGAGCTCCAACTACCTTCAAAATTTGACCACAGAATCACATCGACGAACTCTTTTTAACTCAGTTAAGAAGGCTTCATTGTATCTTGGTGAGTTTTCTAGAAAACGAGTGATTTATGTGCACAAACACACTTCTTTCGTGACTTTTCAAGTTTTGGACCTCCGTAACTTCGGCAAATGAGCTCCAAATCGCTTCAAAATTTTACCACAGAATCACCTCGACGAGCTCTTTAACATGACAAATAAGGCTTCATTGTATCTTGGTGAGTTTTCTAGAAAACGAGTAATTTATGTGCTCAAACACACATCTTTCGTGACTTTTCAAGCTTTGAACCTCCGTAACTTCGGCAAATGAGCTCCAAATCGCTTCAAAATTTTACCACAGAATCATCTCGACGAGCTCTTTAACATGACAAATAAGGCTTCATTGTATCTTGGTGAGTTTTCTAGAAAACGAGTAATTTATGTGCTCAAACACACATCTTTCGTGACTTTTCAAGTTTTGAACCTACGTAACTTCGGCAAATGAGCTCCAAATCGCTTCAAAATTTTACCACAGAATCATCTCGACGAGCTCTTTAACATGACAAATAAGGCTTCATTGTATCTTGGTGAGTTTTCTAGAAAACGAGTAATTTATGTGCTCAAACACACATCTTTCGTGACTTTTCAAGCTTTGAACCTCCGTAACTTCGGCAAATGAGCTCCAAATCGCTTCAAAATTTTACCACAGAATCATCTCGACGAGCTCTTTAACATGACAAATAAGGCTTCATTGTATCTTGGTGAGTTTTCTAGAAAACGAGTAATTTATGTGCTCAAACACACATCTTTCGTGACTTTTCAAGCTTTGAACCTCCGTAACTTCGGCAAATGAGCTCCAAATCGCTTCAAAATTTTACCACAGAATCATCTCGACGAGCTCTTTAACATGACAAATAAGGCTTCATTGTATCTTGGTGAGTTTTCTAGAAAACGAGTAATTTATGTGCTCAAACACACATCTTTCGTGACTTTTCAAGTTTTGAACCTACGTAACTTCGGCAAATGAGCTCCAAATCGCTTCAAAATTTTACCACAGAATCACCTCGACGAGCTCTTTAACATGACAAATAAGGCTTCATTGTATCTTGGTGAGTTTTCTAGAAAACGAGTAATTTATGTGCTCAAACACACATCTTTCGTGACTTTTCAAGCTTTGAACCTCCGTAACTTCGGCAAATGAGCTCCAAATCGCTTCAAAATTTTACCACAGAATCATCTCGACGAGCTCTTTAACATGACAAATAAGGCTTCATTGTATCTTGGTGAGTTTTCTAGAAAACGAGTAATTTATGTGCTCAAACACACATCTTTCGTGACTTTTCAAGCTTTGAACCTCCGTAACTTCGGCAAATGAGCTCCAAATCGCTTCAAAATTTTACCACAGAATCATCTCGACGAGCTCTTTAACATGACAAATAAGGCTTCATTGTATCTTGGTGAGTTTTCTAGAAAACGAGTAATTTATGTGCTCAAACACACATCTTTCGTGACTTTTCAAGCTTTGAACCTCCGTAACTTCGGCAAATGAGCTCCAACTACCTTCAAAATTTGACCACAGAATCACATCGACGAACTCTTTTTAACTCAGTTAAGAAGGCTTCATTGTATCTTGGTGAGTTTTCTAGAAAACGAGTGATTTATGTGCACAAACACACTTCTTTCGTGACTTTTCAAGTTTTGGACCTCCGTAACTTCGGCAAATGAGCTCCAAATCGCTTCAAAATTTTACCACAGAATCACCTCGACGAGCTCTTTAACATGACAAATAAGGCTTCATTGTATCTTGGTGAGTTTTCTAGAAAACGAGTAATTTATGTGCTCAAACACACATCTTTCGTGACTTTTCAAGCTTTGAACCTCCGTAACTTCGGCAAATGAGCTCCAAATCGCTTCAAAATTTTACCACAGAATCATCTCGACGAGCTCTTTAACATGACAAATAAGGATTCATTGTATCTTGGTGAGTTTTCTAGAAAACGAGTAATTTATGTGCTCAAACACACATCTTTCGTGACTTTTCAAGTTTTGAACCTACGTAACTTCGGCAAATGAGCTCCAAATCGCTTCAAAATTTTACCACAGAATCATCTCGACGAGCTCTTTAACATGACAAATAAGGCTTCATTGTATCTTGGTGAGTTTTCTAGAAAACGAGTAATTTATGTGCTCAAACACACATCTTTCGTGACTTTTCAAGCTTTGAACCTCCGTAACTTCGGCAAATGAGCTCCAAATCGCTTCAAAATTTTACCACAGAATCATCTCGACGAGCTCTTTAACATGACAAATAAGGCTTCATTGTATCTTGGTGAGTTTTCTAGAAAACGAGTAATTTATGTGCTCAAACACACATCTTTCGTGACTTTTCAAGCTTTGAACCTCCGTAACTTCGGCAAATGAGCTCCAAATCGCTTCAAAATTTTACCACAGAATCATCTCGACGAGCTCTTTAACATGACAAATAAGGCTTCATTGTATCTTGGTGAGTTTTCTAGAAAACGAGTAATTTATGTGCTCAAACACACATCTTTCGTGACTTTTCAAGTTTTGAACCTACGTAACTTCGGCAAATGAGCTCCAAATCGCTTCAAAATTTTACCACAGAATCACCTCGACGAGCTCTTTAACATGACAATTAAGGCTTCATTGTATCTTGGTGAGTTTTCTAGAAAACGAGTAATTTATGTGCTCAAACACACATCTTTCGTGACTTTTCAAGCTTTGAACCTCCGTAACTTCGGCAAATGAGCTCCAAATCGCTTCAAAATTTTACCACAGAATCATCTCGACGAGCTCTTTAACATGACAAATAAGGCTTCATTGTATCTTGGTGAGTTTTCTAGAAAACGAGTAATTTATGTGCTCAAACACACATCTTTCGTGACTTTTCAAGTTTTGAACCTACGTAACTTCGGCAAATGAGCTCCAAATCGCTTCAAAATTTTACCACAGAATCACCTCGACGAGCTCTTTAACATGACAATTAAGGCTTCATTGTATCTTGGTGAGTTTTCTAGAAAACGAGTAATTTATGTGCTCAAACACACATCTTTCGTGACTTTTCAAGCTTTGAACCTCCGTAACTTCGGCAAATGAGCTCCAAATCGCTTCAAAATTTTACCACAGAATCATCTCGACGAGCTCTTTAACATGACAAATAAGGCTTCATTGTATCTTGGTGAGTTTTCCAGAAAACGAGTAATTTATGTGCACAAACACACTTCTTTCGTGACTTTTCAAGCTTTGAACCTCCGTAACTTCGGCAAATGAGCTTCAAATCGCTTCAAAATTTTACCAAAGAATCACCTCGACGAGCTCTTGAACAAGACAAATAAGGCTTCATTGTATCTTGGTGAGTTTTCTAGAAAACGAGTGATTTATGTGCACAAACACACTTCGTTCGTGACTTTTCAAGTTTTGAACCTACGTAACTTCGGCAAATGAGCTCCAACTACCTTCAAAATTTGAACACAGAATCACCTCGACGAGTTCTTTAACATGACAAATGAGGCTTCATTGTATCTTGGTGAGTTTTCTAGAAAACGAGTAATTTATGTGCTCAAACACACATCTTTCGTGACTTTTCAAGTTTTGAACCTACGTAACTTCGGCAAATGAGCTCCAAATCGCTTCAAAATTTTACCACAGAATCATCTCGACGAGCTCTTTAACATGACAAATAAGGCTTCATTGTATCTTGGTGAGTTTTCCAGAAAACGAGTAATTTATGTGCACAAACACACTTCGTTCGTGACTTTTCAAGCTTTGAACCTCCGTAACTTCTGCAAATGAGCTTCAAATACCTTCAAAATTTGACCACAGAATCACCTCGACGAGCTCTTTAACATGACAAATAAGGCTTCATTGTATCTTGGTGAGTTTTCCAGAAAACGAGTAATTTATGTGCACAAACACACTTCTTTCGTGACTTTTCAAGCTTTGAACCTCCGTAACTTCGGCAAATGAGCTTCAAATACCTTCAAAATTTGACCACAGAATCACCTCGACGAGTAATTTAACACGACTAATAAGGCTTCATTGTATCTTGGTGAGTTTTCTAGAAAACGAGTGATTTATGTGCACAAACACACATCTTTCGTGACTTTTCAAGATTTGAACCTCCGTAACTTCGGCAAATGTGCTTCAAATTCCGTCAAAAATTGATCATAGAATCACCTCGTTGAGCTCTTCATCATGACTCAGAAGGCTTCATTGTATCTTGGTGAGTTTTTTAGAAAACGAGTAATTTATGTGCACAAACACACATCTTTCGTGACTTTTCAAGCTTTGAACCTCCGTAACTTCGGCAAATGAGCTCCAAATCGCTTCAAAATTTTACCACAGTATCACCTCGACGAGCTCTTTAACATGACAAATAAGGCTTCATTGTATCTTGGTGAGTTTTCCAGAAAACGAGTAATTTATGTGCACAAACACACTTCTTTCGTGACTTTTCAAGCTTTGAACCTCCGTAACTTCGGCAAAGGAGCTCCAACTACCTTCAAAATTTGACCACAGAATCACATCGACGAACTCTTTTTAACTCAGTTAAGAAGGCTTCATTGTATCTTGGTGAGTTTTCTAGAAAACGAGTGATTTATGTGCACAAACACACTTCTTTCGTGACTTTTCAAGTTTTGGACCTCCGTAACTTCGGCAAATGAGCTCCAAATCGCTTCAAAATTTTACCACAGAATCACCTCGACGAGCTCTTTAACATGACAAATAAGGCTTCATTGTATCTTGGTGAGTTTTCTAGAAAACGAGTAATTTATGTGCTCAAACACACATCTTTCGTGACTTTTCAAGCTTTGAACCTCCGTAACTTCGGCAAATGAGCTCCAAATCTCTTCAAAATTTTACCACAGAATCATCTCGACGAGCTCTTTAACATGACAAATAAGGCTTCATTGTATCTTGGTGAGTTTTCTAGAAAACGAGTAATTTATGTGCTCAAACACACATCTTTCGTGACTTTTCAAGTTTTGAACCTACGTAACTTCGGCAAATGAGCTCCAAATCGCTTCAAAATTTTACCACAGAATCACCTCGACGAGCTCTTTAACATGACAAATAAGGCTTCATTGTACCTTGGTGAGTTTTCTAGAAAACGAGTAATTTATGTGCTCAAACACACATCTTTCGTGACTTTTCAAGCTTTGAACCTCCGTAACTTCGGCAAATGAGCTCCAAATCGCTTCAAAATTTTACCACAGAATCATCTCGACGAGCTCTTTAACATGACAAATAAGGCTTCATTGTATCTTGGTGAGTTTTCCAGAAAACGAGTAATTTATGTGCACAAACACACTTCTTTCGTGACTTTTCAAGCTTTGAACCTCCGTAACTTCGGCAAAGGAGCTCCAACTACCTTCAAAATTTGACCACAGAATCACATCGACGAACTCTTTTTAACACAGTTAAGAAGGCTTCATTGCATCTTGGTGAGTTTTCCAGAAAACGAGTAATTTATGTGCACAAACACACATCTTTCGTGACTTTTCAAGTTTTGAACCTACGTAACTTCGGCAAATGTGCTTCAACTTCCGTCAAAAATTGATCATAGAATCACCTCGTTGAGCTCTTCATCATGACTCAGAAGGCTTCATTGTATCTTGGTGAGTTTTCCAGAAAACGAGTAATTTATGTGCACAAACACACTTCTTTCGTGACTTTTCAAGCTTTGAACCTCCGTAACTTCGGCAAAGGAGCTCCAACTACCTTCAAAATTTGACCACAGAATCACATCGACGAACTCTTTTTAACACAGTTAAGAAGGCTTCATTGTATCTTGGTGAGTTTTCTAGAAAACGAGTGATTTATGTGCACAAACACACATCTTTCGTGACTTTTCAAGATTTGAACCTCCGTAACCTCGGCAAATGTGCTTCAACTTCCGTCAAAAATTGATCATAGAATCACCTCGTTGAGCTCTTCATCATGACTCAGAAGGCTTCATTGTATCTTGGTGAGTTTTCTAGAAAACGAGTAATTTATGTGCTCAAACACACATCTTTCGTGACTTTTCAAGCTTTGAACCTCCGTAACTTCGGCAAATGAGCTCCAAATCGCTTCAAAATTTTACCACAGAATCATCTCGACGAGCTCTTTAACATGACAAATAAGACTTCATTGTATCTTGGTGAGTTTTACAGAAAACGAGTAATTTATGTGCACAAACACACTTCTTTCGTGACTTTTCAAGCTTTGAACCTCCGTAACTTCGGCAAAGGAGCTCCAACTACCTTCAAAATTTGACCACAGAATCACATCGACGAACTCTTTTTAACACAGTTAAGAAGGCTTCATTGTATCTTGGTGAGTTTTCCAGAAAACGAGTAATTTATGTGCACAAACACACTTCTTTCGTGACTTTTCAAGCTTTGAACCTCCGTAACTTCGGCAAAGGAGCTCCAACTACCTTCAAAATTTGACCACAGAATCACATCGACGAACTCTTTTTAACACAGTTAAGAAGGCTTCATTGCATCTTGGTGAGTTTTCCAGAAAACGAGTAATTTATGTGCACAAACACACATCTTTCGTGACTTTTCAAGTTTTGAACCTACGTAACTTCGGCAAATGAGCTCCAACTACCTTCAAAATTTGACCACAGAATCACCTCGACGAGCTTTTTAACATGACAAATAAGGCTTCATTGTATCTTGGTGAGTTTTCCAGAAAACGAGTAATTTATGTGCACAAACACTCTTCGTTCGTGACTTTTCAAGCTTTGAACCTCCGTAACTTCGGCAAATGAGCTCCAAATCGCTTCAAAATTTTACCACAGAATCATCTCGACGAGCTCTTTAACATGACAAATAAGGCTTCATTGTATCTTGGTGAGTTTTCTAGAAAACGAGTAATTTATGTGCTCAAACACACATCTTTCGTGACTTTTCAAGTTTTGAACCTACGTAACTTCGGCAAATGAGCTCCAAATCGCTTCAAAATTTTACCACAGAATCACCTCGACGAGCTCTTTAACATGACAAATAAGGCTTCATTGTATCTTGGTGAGTTTTCTAGAAAACGAGTAATTTATGTGCTCAAACACACATCTTTCGTGACTTTTCAAGCTTTGAACCTCCGTAACTTCGGCAAATGAGCTCCAAATCGCTTCAAAATTTTACCACAGAATCATCTCGACGAGCTCTTTAACATGACAAATAAGGCTTCATTGTATCTTGGTGAGTTTTCTAGAAAACGAGTGATTTATGTGCACAAACACACATCTTTCGTGACTTTTCAAGATTTGAACCTCCGTAACTTCGGCAAATGTGCTTCAAATTCCGTCAAAAATTGATCATAGAATCACCTCGTTGAGCTCTTCATCATGACTCAGAAGGCTTCATTGTATCTTGGTGAGTTTTCCAGAAAACGAGTAATTTATGTGCACAAACACACTTCTTTCGTGACTTTTCAAGCTTTGAACCTCCGTAACTTCGGCAAATGAGCTTCAAATCGCTTCAAAATTTTACCAAAGAATCACCTCGACGAGCTCTTGAACAAGACAAATAAGGCTTCATTGTATCTTGGTGAGTTTTCTAGAAAACGAGTGATTTATGTGCACAAACACACTTCGTTCGTGACTTTTCAAGTTTTGAACCTACGTAACTTCGGCAAATGAGCTCCAACTACCTTCAAAATTTGAACACAGAATCACCTCGACGAGTTCTTTAACATGACAAATGAGGCTTCATTGTATCTTGGTGAGTTTTCTAGAAAACGAGTAATTTATGTGCTCAAACACACATCTTTCGTGACTTTTCAAGTTTTGAACCTACGTAACTTCGGCAAATGAGCTCCAAATCGCTTCAAAATTTTACCACAGAATCATCTCGACGAGCTCTTTAACATGACAAATAAGGCTTCATTGTATCTTGGTGAGTTTTCCAGAAAACGAGTAATTTATGTGCACAAACACACTTCGTTCGTGACTTTTCAAGCTTTGAACCTCCGTAACTTCTGCAAATGAGCTTCAAATACCTTCAAAATTTGACCACAGAATCACCTCGACGAGCTCTTTAACATGACAAATAAGGCTTCATTGTATCTTGGTGAGTTTTCCAGAAAACGAGTAATTTATGTGCACAAACACACTTCTTTCGTGACTTTTCAAGCTTTGAACCTCCGTAACTTCGGCAAATGAGCTTCAAATACCTTCAAAATTTGACCACAGAATCACCTCGACGAGTAATTTAACACGACTAATAAGGCTTCATTGTATCTTGGTGAGTTTTCTAGAAAACGAGTGATTTATGTGCACAAACACACATCTTTCGTGACTTTTCAAGATTTGAACCTCCGTAACTTCGGCAAATGTGCTTCAAATTCCGTCAAAAATTGATCATAGAATCACCTCGTTGAGCTCTTCATCATGACTCAGAAGGCTTCATTGTATCTTGGTGAGTTTTTTAGAAAACGAGTAATTTATGTGCACAAACACACATCTTTCGTGACTTTTCAAGCTTTGAACCTCCGTAACTTCGGCAAATGAGCTCCAAATCGCTTCAAAATTTTACCACAGTATCACCTCGACGAGCTCTTTAACATGACAAATAAGGCTTCATTGTATCTTGGTGAGTTTTCCAGAAAACGAGTAATTTATGTGCACAAACACACTTCTTTCGTGACTTTTCAAGCTTTGAACCTCCGTAACTTCGGCAAAGGAGCTCCAACTACCTTCAAAATTTGACCACAGAATCACATCGACGAACTCTTTTTAACTCAGTTAAGAAGGCTTCATTGTATCTTGGTGAGTTTTCTAGAAAACGAGTGATTTATGTGCACAAACACACTTCTTTCGTGACTTTTCAAGTTTTGGACCTCCGTAACTTCGGCAAATGAGCTCCAAATCGCTTCAAAATTTTACCACAGAATCACCTCGACGAGCTCTTTAACATGACAAATAAGGCTTCATTGTATCTTGGTGAGTTTTCTAGAAAACGAGTAATTTATGTGCTCAAACACACATCTTTCGTGACTTTTCAAGCTTTGAACCTCCGTAACTTCGGCAAATGAGCTCCAAATCTCTTCAAAATTTTACCACAGAATCATCTCGACGAGCTCTTTAACATGACAAATAAGGCTTCATTGTATCTTGGTGAGTTTTCTAGAAAACGAGTAATTTATGTGCTCAAACACACATCTTTCGTGACTTTTCAAGTTTTGAACCTACGTAACTTCGGCAAATGAGCTCCAAATCGCTTCAAAATTTTACCACAGAATCACCTCGACGAGCTCTTTAACATGACAAATAAGGCTTCATTGTACCTTGGTGAGTTTTCTAGAAAACGAGTAATTTATGTGCTCAAACACACATCTTTCGTGACTTTTCAAGCTTTGAACCTCCGTAACTTCGGCAAATGAGCTCCAAATCGCTTCAAAATTTTACCACAGAATCATCTCGACGAGCTCTTTAACATGACAAATAAGGCTTCATTGTATCTTGGTGAGTTTTCCAGAAAACGAGTAATTTATGTGCACAAACACACTTCTTTCGTGACTTTTCAAGCTTTGAACCTCCGTAACTTCGGCAAAGGAGCTCCAACTACCTTCAAAATTTGACCACAGAATCACATCGACGAACTCTTTTTAACACAGTTAAGAAGGCTTCATTGCATCTTGGTGAGTTTTCCAGAAAACGAGTAATTTATGTGCACAAACACACATCTTTCGTGACTTTTCAAGTTTTGAACCTACGTAACTTCGGCAAATGTGCTTCAACTTCCGTCAAAAATTGATCATAGAATCACCTCGTTGAGCTCTTCATCATGACTCAGAAGGCTTCATTGTATCTTGGTGAGTTTTCCAGAAAACGAGTAATTTATGTGCACAAACACACTTCTTTCGTGACTTTTCAAGCTTTGAACCTCCGTAACTTCGGCAAAGGAGCTCCAACTACCTTCAAAATTTGACCACAGAATCACATCGACGAACTCTTTTTAACACAGTTAAGAAGGCTTCATTGTATCTTGGTGAGTTTTCTAGAAAACGAGTGATTTATGTGCACAAACACACATCTTTCGTGACTTTTCAAGATTTGAACCTCCGTAACCTCGGCAAATGTGCTTCAACTTCCGTCAAAAATTGATCATAGAATCACCTCGTTGAGCTCTTCATCATGACTCAGAAGGCTTCATTGTATCTTGGTGAGTTTTCTAGAAAACGAGTAATTTATGTGCTCAAACACACATCTTTCGTGACTTTTCAAGCTTTGAACCTCCGTAACTTCGGCAAATGAGCTCCAAATCGCTTCAAAATTTTACCACAGAATCATCTCGACGAGCTCTTTAACATGACAAATAAGACTTCATTGTATCTTGGTGAGTTTTACAGAAAACGAGTAATTTATGTGCACAAACACACTTCTTTCGTGACTTTTCAAGCTTTGAACCTCCGTAACTTCGGCAAAGGAGCTCCAACTACCTTCAAAATTTGACCACAGAATCACATCGACGAACTCTTTTTAACACAGTTAAGAAGGCTTCATTGTATCTTGGTGAGTTTTCCAGAAAACGAGTAATTTATGTGCACAAACACACTTCTTTCGTGACTTTTCAAGCTTTGAACCTCCGTAACTTCGGCAAAGGAGCTCCAACTACCTTCAAAATTTGACCACAGAATCACATCGACGAACTCTTTTTAACACAGTTAAGAAGGCTTCATTGCATCTTGGTGAGTTTTCCAGAAAACGAGTAATTTATGTGCACAAACACACATCTTTCGTGACTTTTCAAGTTTTGAACCTACGTAACTTCGGCAAATGAGCTCCAACTACCTTCAAAATTTGACCACAGAATCACCTCGACGAGCTTTTTAACATGACAAATAAGGCTTCATTGTATCTTGGTGAGTTTTCCAGAAAACGAGTAATTTATGTGCACAAACACACTTCGTTCGTGACTTTTCAAGCTTTGAACCTCCGTAACTTCGGCAAATGAGCTCCAAATCGCTTCAAAATTTTACCACAGAATCATCTCGACGAGCTCTTTAACATGACAAATAAGGCTTCATTGTATCTTGGTGAGTTTTCTAGAAAACGAGTAATTTATGTGCTCAAACACACATCTTTCGTGACTTTTCAAGTTTTGAACCTACGTAACTTCGGCAAATGAGCTCCAAATCGCTTCAAAATTTTACCACAGAATCACCTCGACGAGCTCTTTAACATGACAAATAAGGCTTCATTGTATCTTGGTGAGTTTTCTAGAAAACGAGTAATTTATGTGCTCAAACACACATCTTTCGTGACTTTTCAAGCTTTGAACCTCCGTAACTTCGGCAAATGAGCTCCAAATCGCTTCAAAATTTTACCACAGAATCATCTCGACGAGCTCTTTAACATGACAAATAAGGCTTCATTGTATCTTGGTGAGTTTTCTAGAAAACGAGTAATTTATGTGCTCAAACACACATCTTTCGTGACTTTTCAAGCTTTGAACCTCCGTAACTTCGGCAAATGAGCTCCAAATCGCTTCAAAATTTTACCACAGAATCATCTCGACGAGCTCTTTAACATGACAAATAAGGCTTCATTGTATCTTGGTGAGTTTTCCAGAAAACGAGTAATTTATGTGCTCAAACACACATCTTTCGTGACTTTTCAAATTTTGAACCTACGTAACTTCGGCAAATGTGCTTCAAATTCCGTCAAAAATTGATCATAGAATCACCTCGTTGAGCTCTTCATCATGACTCAGAAGGCTTCATTGTATCTTGGTGAGTTTTCTAGAAAACGAGTAATTTATGTGCTCAAACACACATCTTTCGTGACTTTTCAAGCTTTGAACCTCCGTAACTTCGGCAAAGGAGCTCCAACTACCTTCAAAATTTGACCACAGAATCACATCGACGAACTCTTTTTAACACAGTTAAGAAGGCTTCATTGTATCTTGGTGAGTTTTCTAGAAAACGAGTGATTTATGTGCACAAACACACTTCTTTCGTGACTTTTCAAGCTTTGGACCTCCGTAACTTCGGCAAATGTGCTTCAAATTGCTTAAAAAATTGATCATAGAATCACCTCGTTGAGCTCTTCATCATGACTCATAAGGCTTCATTGTATCTTGGTGAGTTTTCCAGAAAACGAGTAATTTATGTGCACAAACACACTTCTTTCGTGACTTTTCAAGCTTTGAACGTCCGTAACTTCGGCAAAGGAGCTCCAACTACCTTCAAAATTTGACCACAGAATCACCTCGACGAGCTCTTTAACATGACAAATAAGGCTTCATTGTATCTTGGTGAGTTTTCTAGAAAACGAGTGATTTATGTGCACAAACACACTTCGTTCGTGACTTTTCAAGCTTTGAACCTCCGTAACTTCGGCAAATGAGCTTCAAATACCTTCAAAATTTTACCACAGAATCACCTCAACGAGCTCTTTCACACGACTAAGACGGCTTCATTGTATCTTGGTGAGTTTTCTAGAAAACGAGTAATTTATGTGCACAAACATACTTCTTTCGTGACTTTTCAAGTTTTGAACCTACGTAACTTCGGCAAATGAGCTCCAACTACCTTCAAAATTTGACCACAGAATCACCTCGACGAGCTCTTTAACATGACAAATAAGGCTTCATTGTAGCTTGGTGAGTTTTCTAGAAAACGAGTGATTTATGTGCACAAACACACTTCTTTCGTGACTTTTCAAGCTTTGGACCTCCGTAACTTCGGCAAATGTGCTTCAAATTGCTTAAAAAATTGATCATAGAATCACCTCGTTGAGCTCTTCATCATGACTCATAAGGCTTCATTGTGTCTTGGTGAGTTTTCCAGAAAACGAGTAATTTATGTGCAAAAACATACTTCTTTCGTGACTTTTCAAGTTTTGAACCTCCGTAACTTCGGCAAAGGAGCTCCAACTACCTTCAAAATTTGACCACAGAATCACCTCAACGAGCTCTTTAACATGACAAATAAGGCTTCATTGTATCTTGGTGAGTTTTCTAGAAAACGAGTAATTTATGTGCTCAAACACACATCTTTCGTGACTTTTCAAGCTTTGAACCTCCGTAACTTCGGCAAATGAGCTCCAAATCGCTTCAAAATTTTACCACAGAATCACCTCGACGAGCTCTTTAACATGACAAATAAGGCTTCATTGTATCTTGGTGAGTTTTCTAGAAAACGAGTGATTTATGTGCACAAACACACTTCGTTCGTGACTTTTCAAGCTTTGAACATCCGTAACTTCGGCAAAGGAGCTCCAACTACCTTCAAAATTTGACCACAGAATCACCTCGACGAGCTCTTTAACATGACAAATAAGGCTTCATTGTATCTTGGTGAGTTTTCCAGAAAACGAGTAATTTATGTGCTCAAACACACATCTTTCGTGACTTTTCAAGATTTGAACGTCCGTAACTTCGGCAAATGTGCTTCAAATTCCGTCAAAAATTGATCATAGAATCACCTCGTTGAGCTCTTCATCATGACTCAGAAGGCTTCATTGTATCTTGGTGAGTTTTTTAGCAAACGAGTAATTTATGTGCACAAACACACATCTTTCGTGACTTTTCAAGCTTTGAACCTCCGTAACTTCGGCAAATGAGCTCCAAATCGCTTCAAAATTTTACCACAGAATCACCTCAACGAGCTCTTTCACACGACTAAGACGGCTTCATTGTCTCTTGGTGAGTTTTCTAGAAAACGAGTAATTTATGTGCACAAACATACTTCTTTCGTGACTTTTCATGTTTTGAACCTCCGTAACTTCGGCAAATGAGCTCCAACTACCTTCAAAATTTGACCACAGAATCACCTCGACGAGCTCTTTGACACGACTAAGAAGGCTTCATTGTATCTTGGTGAGTTTTCTAGAAAACGAGTAATTTATGTGCTCAAACACACATCTTTCGTGACCTTTCAAGATTTGAACCTCCGTAACTTCGGCAAATGTGCTTCAAATTCCGTCAAAAATTGATCATAGAATCACCTCGTTGAGCTCTTCATCATGGCTCAGAAGGCTTCATTGTATCTTGGTGAGTTTTCCAGAAAACGCGTAATTTATGTGCACAAACACACATCTTTCGTGACTTTTCAAGTTTTGAACCTACGTAACTTCGGCAAATGAGCTCCAACTACCTTCAAAATTTGACCACAGAATCACCTCGACGAGCTCTTTAACATGACAAATGAGGCTTCATTGTATCTTGGTGAGTTTTCTAGAAAACGAGTAATTTATGTGCTCAAACACACATCTTTCGTGACTTTTCAAGTTTTGAACCTACGTAACTTCGGCAAATGAGCTCCAACTACCTTCAAAATTTGACCACAGAATCACCTCGACGAGCTCTTTGACACGACTAAGAAGGCTTCATTGTATCTTGGTGAGTTTTCTAGAAAACGAGTAATTTATGTGCACAAACACACATCTTTCGTGACTTTTCAAGCTTTGAACCTCCGTAACTTCGGCAAATGAGCTTCAAATCGCTTCAAAATTTTACCAAAGAATCACCTCGACGAGCTCTTGAACAAGACAAATAAGGCTTCATTGTATCTTGGTGAGTTTTCTAGAAAACGAGTGATTTATGTGCACAAACACACTTCGTTCGTGACTTTTCAAGTTTTGAACCTACGTAACTTCGGCAAATGAGCTCCAACTACCTTCAAAATTTGACCACAGAATCACCTCGACGAGCTCTTTAACATGACAAATAAGGCTTCATTGCATCTTGGTGAGTTTTCCAGAAAACGAGTAATTTATGTGCACAAACATACTTCTTTCGTGACTTTTCAAGTTTTGAACCTCCATAACTTCGGCAAATGAGCTCCAACTACCTTCAAAATTTGACCACAGAATCACCTCGACAAATAATTTAACACGACTAATAAGGCTTCATTGTATCTTGGTGAGTTTTCTAGAAAACGAGTAATTTATGTGCTCAAACACACATCTTTCGTGACTTTTCAAGCTTTGAACCTCCGTAACTTCGGCAAATGAGCTTCAAATCGCTTCAAAATTTTACCAAAGAATCACCTCGACGAGCTCTTGAACAAGACAAATAAGGCTTCATTGTATCTTGGTGAGTTTTCTAGAAAACGAGTGATTTATGTGCACAAACACACTTCGTTCGTGACTTTTCAAGTTTTGAACCTACGTAACTTCGGCAAATGAGCTCCAACTACCTTCAAAATTTGAACACAGAATCACCTCGACGAGTTCTTTAACATGACAAATGAGGCTTCATTGTATCTTGATGAGTTTTCTAGAAAACGAGTAATTTATGTGCACAAACACACTTCGTTCGTGACTTTTCAAGTTTTGAACCTACGTAACTTCGGCAAATGAGCTCCAACTACTTTCAAAATTTGACCACAGAATCACCTCGACGAGCTCTTTAACATGACAAATAAGGCTTCATTTTATCTTGGTGAGTTTTCCAGAAAACGAGTAATTTATGTGCACAAACACACTTCTTTCGTGACTTTTCAAGCTTTGAACCTCCGTAACTTCTGCAAATGAGCTCCAACTACCTTCAAAATTTTACCACAGAATCATCTCGACGAGCTCTTTAACATGACAAATAAGGCTTCATTGTATCTTGGTGAGTTTTCTAGAAAACTAGTAATTTATGTGCTCAAACACACATCTTTCGTGACTTTTCAAGTTTTGAACCTACGTAACTTCGGCAAATGAGCTCCAACTACCTTCAAAATTTGACCACAGAATCACCTCGACGAGCTTTTTAACATGACAAATAAGGCTTCATTGTATCTTGGAGAGTTTTCCAGAAAACGAGTAATTTATGTGCACAAACACACTTCTTTCGTGACTTTTCAAGCTTTGAACCTCCGTAACTTCGGCAAATGAGCTCCCAATCGCTTCAAAATTTTACCACAGAATCACCTCGACGAGCTCTTTAACATGACAAATAAGGCTTCATTGTATCTTGGTGAGTTTTCTAGAAAACGAGTGATTTATGTGCACAAACACACTTCTTTCGTGACTTTTCAAGCTTTGGACCTCCGTAACTTCGGCAAATGTGCTTCAAATTGCTTAAAAAATTGATCATAGAATCACCTCGTTGAGCTCTTCATCATGACTCATAAGGCTTCATTGTGTCTTGGTGAGTTTTCCAGAAAACGAGTAATTTATGTGCACAAACACACTTCGTTCGTGACTTTTCAAGTTTTGAACCTACGTAACTTCGGCAAATGAGCTCCAACTACCTTCAAAATTTGACCACAGAATCACCTCGACGAGCTCTTTAACATGACAAATAAGGCTTCATTGCATCTTGGTGAGTTTTCCAGAAAACGAGTAATTTATGTGCACAAACATACTTCTTTCGTGACTTTTCAAGTTTTGAACCTCCATAACTTCGGCAAATGAGCTCCAACTACCTTCAAAATTTGACCACAGAATCACCTCGACAAATAATTTAACACGACTAATAAGGCTTCATTGTATCTTGGTGAGTTTTCTAGAAAACGAGTAATTTATGTGCTCAAACACACATCTTTCGTGACTTTTCAAGCTTTGAACCTCCGTAACTTCGGCAAATGAGCTTCAAATCGCTTCAAAATTTTACCAAAGAATCACCTCGACGAGCTCTTGAACAAGACAAATAAGGCTTCATTGTATCTTGGTGAGTTTTCTAGAAAACGAGTGATTTATGTGCACAAACACACTTCGTTCGTGACTTTTCAAGTTTTGAACCTACGTAACTTCGGCAAATGAGCTCCAACTACCTTCAAAATTTGAACACAGAATCACCTCGACGAGTTCTTTAACATGACAAATGAGGCTTCATTGTATCTTGGTGAGTTTTCTAGAAAACGAGTAATTTATGTGCACAAACACACTTCGTTCGTGACTTTTCAAGTTTTGAACCTACGTAACTTCGGCAAATGAGCTCCAACTACTTTCAAAATTTGACCACAGAATCACCTCGACGAGCTCTTTAACATGACAAATAAGGCTTCATTTTATCTTGGTGAGTTTTCCAGAAAACGAGTAATTTATGTGCACAAACACACTTCTTTCGTGACTTTTCAAGCTTTGAACCTCCGTAACTTCTGCAAATGAGCTCCAACTACCTTCAAAATTTTACCACAGAATCATCTCGACGAGCTCTTTAACATGACAAATAAGGCTTCATTGTATCTTGGTGAGTTTTCTAGAAAACTAGTAATTTATGTGCTCAAACACACATCTTTCGTGACTTTTCAAGTTTTGAACCTACGTAACTTCGGCAAATGAGCTCCAACTACCTTCAAAATTTGACCACAGAATCACCTCGACGAGCTTTTTAACATGACAAATAAGGCTTCATTGTATCTTGGAGAGTTTTCCAGAAAACGAGTAATTTATGTGCACAAACACACTTCTTTCGTGACTTTTCAAGCTTTGAACCTCCGTAACTTCGGCAAATGAGCTCCCAATCGCTTCAAAATTTTACCACAGAATCACCTCGACGAGCTCTTTAACATGACAAATAAGGCTTCATTGTATCTTGGTGAGTTTTCTAGAAAACGAGTGATTTATGTGCACAAACACACTTCTTTCGTGACTTTTCAAGCTTTGGACCTCCGTAACTTCGGCAAATGTGCTTCAAATTGCTTAAAAAATTGATCATAGAATCACCTCGTTGAGCTCTTCATCATGACTCATAAGGCTTCATTGTGTCTTGGTGAGTTTTCCAGAAAACGAGTAATTTATGTGCACAAACACACTTCTTTCGTGACTTTTCAAGCTTTGAACCTCCGTAACTTCGGCAAATGAGCTCCAAATCGCTTCAAAATTTTACCACAGAATCACCTCGACGAGCTCTTTAACATGACAAATAAGGCTTCATTGTATCTTGGTGAGTTTTCTAGAAAACGAGTGATTTATGTGCACAAACACACTTCTTTCGTGACTTTTCAAGCTTTGGACCTCCGTAACTTCGGCAAATGTGCTTCAAATTGCTTAAAAAATTGATCATAGAATCACCTCGTTGAGCTCTTCATCATGACTCATAAGGCTTCATTGTGTCTTGGTGAGTTTTCCAGAAAACGAGTAATTTATGTGCACAAACACACTTCGTTCGTGACTTTTCAAGTTTTGAACCTACGTAACTTCGGCAAATGAGCTCCAACTACCTTCAAAATTTGACCACAGAATCACCTCGACGAGCTCTTTAACATGACAAATAAGGCTTCATTGCATCTTGGTGAGTTTTCCAGAAAACGAGTAATTTATGTGCACAAACATACTTCTTTCGTGACTTTTCAAGTTTTGAACCTCCATAACTTCGGCAAATGAGCTCCAACTACCTTCAAAATTTGACCACAGAATCACCTCGACAAATAATTTAACACGACTAATAAGGCTTCATTGTATCTTGGTGAGTTTTCTAGAAAACGAGTAATTTATGTGCTCAAACACACATCTTTCGTGACTTTTCAAGCTTTGAACCTCCGTAACTTCGGCAAATGAGCTTCAAATCGCTTCAAAATTTTACCAAAGAATCACCTCGACGAGCTCTTGAACAAGACAAATAAGGCTTCATTGTATCTTGGTGAGTTTTCTAGAAAACGAGTGATTTATGTGCACAAACACACTTCGTTCGTGACTTTTCAAGTTTTGAACCTACGTAACTTCGGCAAATGAGCTCCAACTACCTTCAAAATTTGAACACAGAATCACCTCGACGAGTTCTTTAACATGACAAATGAGGCTTCATTGTATCTTGGTGAGTTTTCTAGAAAACGAGTAATTTATGTGCACAAACACACTTCGTTCGTGACTTTTCAAGTTTTGAACCTACGTAACTTCGGCAAATGAGCTCCAACTACTTTCAAAATTTGACCACAGAATCACCTCGACGAGCTCTTTAACATGACAAATAAGGCTTCATTTTATCTTGGTGAGTTTTCCAGAAAACGAGTAATTTATGTGCACAAACACACTTCTTTCGTGACTTTTCAAGCTTTGAACCTCCGTAACTTCTGCAAATGAGCTCCAACTACCTTCAAAATTTTACCACAGAATCATCTCGACGAGCTCTTTAACATGACAAATAAGGCTTCATTGTATCTTGGTGAGTTTTCTAGAAAACTAGTAATTTATGTGCTCAAACACACATCTTTCGTGACTTTTCAAGTTTTGAACCTACGTAACTTCGGCAAATGAGCTCCAACTACCTTCAAAATTTGACCACAGAATCACCTCGACGAGCTTTTTAACATGACAAATAAGGCTTCATTGTATCTTGGAGAGTTTTCCAGAAAACGAGTAATTTATGTGCACAAACACACTTCTTTCGTGACTTTTCAAGCTTTGAACCTCCGTAACTTCGGCAAATGAGCTCCCAATCGCTTCAAAATTTTACCACAGAATCACCTCGACGAGCTCTTTAACATGACAAATAAGGCTTCATTGTATCTTGGTGAGTTTTCTAGAAAACGAGTGATTTATGTGCACAAACACACTTCTTTCGTGACTTTTCAAGCTTTGGACCTCCGTAACTTCGGCAAATGTGCTTCAAATTGCTTAAAAAATTGATCATAGAATCACCTCGTTGAGCTCTTCATCATGACTCATAAGGCTTCATTGTGTCTTGGTGAGTTTTCCAGAAAACGAGTAATTTATGTGCACAAACACACTTCGTTCGTGACTTTTCAAGTTTTGAACCTACGTAACTTCGGCAAATGAGCTCCAACTACCTTCAAAATTTGACCACAGAATCACCTCGACGAGCTCTTTAACATGACAAATAAGGCTTCATTGCATCTTGGTGAGTTTTCCAGAAAACGAGTAATTTATGTGCACAAACATACTTCTTTCGTGACTTTTCAAGTTTTGAACCTCCATAACTTCGGCAAATGAGCTCCAACTACCTTCAAAATTTGACCACAGAATCACCTCGACAAATAATTTAACACGACTAATAAGGCTTCATTGTATCTTGGTGAGTTTTCTAGAAAACGAGTAATTTATGTGCTCAAACACACATCTTTCGTGACTTTTCAAGCTTTGAACCTCCGTAACTTCGGCAAATGAGCTTCAAATCGCTTCAAAATTTTACCAAAGAATCACCTCGACGAGCTCTTGAACAAGACAAATAAGGCTTCATTGTATCTTGGTGAGTTTTCTAGAAAACGAGTGATTTATGTGCACAAACACACTTCGTTCGTGACTTTTCAAGTTTTGAACCTACGTAACTTCGGCAAATGAGCTCCAACTACCTTCAAAATTTGAACACAGAATCACCTCGACGAGTTCTTTAACATGACAAATGAGGCTTCATTGTATCTTGGTGAGTTTTCTAGAAAACGAGTAATTTATGTGCACAAACACACTTCGTTCGTGACTTTTCAAGTTTTGAACCTACGTAACTTCGGCAAATGAGCTCCAACTACTTTCAAAATTTGACCACAGAATCACCTCGACGAGCTCTTTAACATGACAAATAAGGCTTCATTTTATCTTGGTGAGTTTTCCAGAAAACGAGTAATTTATGTGCACAAACACACTTCTTTCGTGACTTTTCAAGCTTTGAACCTCCGTAACTTCTGCAAATGAGCTCCAACTACCTTCAAAATTTTACCACAGAATCATCTCGACGAGCTCTTTAACATGACAAATAAGGCTTCATTGTATCTTGGTGAGTTTTCTAGAAAACTAGTAATTTATGTGCTCAAACACACATCTTTCGTGACTTTTCAAGTTTTGAACCTACGTAACTTCGGCAAATGAGCTCCAACTACCTTCAAAATTTGACCACAGAATCACCTCGACGAGCTTTTTAACATGACAAATAAGGCTTCATTGTATCTTGGAGAGTTTTCCAGAAAACGAGTAATTTATGTGCACAAACACACTTCTTTCGTGACTTTTCAAGCTTTGAACCTCCGTAACTTCGGCAAATGAGCTCCCAATCGCTTCAAAATTTTACCACAGAATCACCTCGACGAGCTCTTTAACATGACAAATAAGGCTTCATTGTATCTTGGTGAGTTTTCTAGAAAACGAGTGATTTATGTGCACAAACACACTTCTTTCGTGACTTTTCAAGCTTTGGACCTCCGTAACTTCGGCAAATGTGCTTCAAATTGCTTAAAAAATTGATCATAGAATCACCTCGTTGAGCTCTTCATCATGACTCATAAGGCTTCATTGTGTCTTGGTGAGTTTTCCAGAAAACGAGTAATTTATGTGCACAAACACACTTCTTTCGTGACTTTTCAAGCTTTGAACCTCCGTAACTTCGGCAAATGAGCTCCAAATCGCTTCAAAATTTTACCACAGAATCACCTCGACGAGCTCTTTAACATGACAAATAAGGCTTCATTGTATCTTGGTGAGTTTTCTAGAAAACGAGTGATTTATGTGCACAAACACACTTCTTTCGTGACTTTTCAAGCTTTGGACCTCCGTAACTTCGGCAAATGTGCTTCAAATTGCTTAAAAAATTGATCATAGAATCACCTCGTTGAGCTCTTCATCATGACTCATAAGGCTTCATTGTGTCTTGGTGAGTTTTCCAGAAAACGAGTAATTTATGTGCACAAACACACTTCGTTCGTGACTTTTCAAGTTTTGAACCTACGTAACTTCGGCAAATGAGCTCCAACTACCTTCAAAATTTGACCACAGAATCACCTCGACGAGCTCTTTAACATGACAAATAAGGCTTCATTGCATCTTGGTGAGTTTTCCAGAAAACGAGTAATTTATGTGCACAAACATACTTCTTTCGTGACTTTTCAAGTTTTGAACCTCCATAACTTCGGCAAATGAGCTCCAACTACCTTCAAAATTTGACCACAGAATCACCTCGACAAATAATTTAACACGACTAATAAGGCTTCATTGTATCTTGGTGAGTTTTCTAGAAAACGAGTAATTTATGTGCTCAAACACACATCTTTCGTGACTTTTCAAGCTTTGAACCTCCGTAACTTCGGCAAATGAGCTTCAAATCGCTTCAAAATTTTACCAAAGAATCACCTCGACGAGCTCTTGAACAAGACAAATAAGGCTTCATTGTATCTTGGTGAGTTTTCTAGAAAACGAGTGATTTATGTGCACAAACACACTTCGTTCGTGACTTTTCAAGTTTTGAACCTACGTAACTTCGGCAAATGAGCTCCAACTACCTTCAAAATTTGAACACAGAATCACCTCGACGAGTTCTTTAACATGACAAATGAGGCTTCATTGTATCTTGGTGAGTTTTCTAGAAAACGAGTAATTTATGTGCACAAACACACTTCGTTCGTGACTTTTCAAGTTTTGAACCTACGTAACTTCGGCAAATGAGCTCCAACTACTTTCAAAATTTGACCACAGAATCACCTCGACGAGCTCTTTAACATGACAAATAAGGCTTCATTTTATCTTGGTGAGTTTTCCAGAAAACGAGTAATTTATGTGCACAAACACACTTCTTTCGTGACTTTTCAAGCTTTGAACCTCCGTAACTTCTGCAAATGAGCTCCAACTACCTTCAAAATTTTACCACAGAATCATCTCGACGAGCTCTTTAACATGACAAATAAGGCTTCATTGTATCTTGGTGAGTTTTCTAGAAAACTAGTAATTTATGTGCTCAAACACACATCTTTCGTGACTTTTCAAGTTTTGAACCTACGTAACTTCGGCAAATGAGCTCCAACTACCTTCAAAATTTGACCACAGAATCACCTCGACGAGCTTTTTAACATGACAAATAAGGCTTCATTGTATCTTGGAGAGTTTTCCAGAAAACGAGTAATTTATGTGCACAAACACACTTCTTTCGTGACTTTTCAAGCTTTGAACCTCCGTAACTTCGGCAAATGAGCTCCCAATCGCTTCAAAATTTTACCACAGAATCACCTCGACGAGCTCTTTAACATGACAAATAAGGCTTCATTGTATCTTGGTGAGTTTTCTAGAAAACGAGTGATTTATGTGCACAAACACACTTCTTTCGTGACTTTTCAAGCTTTGGACCTCCGTAACTTCGGCAAATGTGCTTCAAATTGCTTAAAAAATTGATCATAGAATCACCTCGTTGAGCTCTTCATCATGACTCATAAGGCTTCATTGTGTCTTGGTGAGTTTTCCAGAAAACGAGTAATTTATGTGCACAAACACACTTCTTTCGTGACTTTTCAAGCTTTGAACCTCCGTAACTTCGGCAAATGAGCTCCAAATCGCTTCAAAATTTTACCACAGAATCACCTCGACGAGCTCTTTAACATGACAAATAAGGCTTCATTTTATCTTGGTGAGTTTTCCAGAAAACGAGTAATTTATGTGCACAAACACACTTCTTTCGTGACTTTTCAAGCTTTGAACCTCCGTAACTTCTGCAAATGAGCTCCAACTACCTTCAAAATTTTACCACAGAATCATCTCGACGAGCTCTTTAACATGACAAATAAGGCTTCATTGTATCTTGGTGAGTTTTCCAGAAAACGAGTAATTTATGTGCACAAACACACTTCTTTCGTGACTTTTCAAGCTTTGAACCTCCGTAACTTCGGCAAATGAGCTCCAACTACCTTCAAAATTTGACCACAGAATCACCTCGACGAGCTCTTTGACACGACTAAGAAGGCTTCATTGTATCTTGGTGAGTTTTCTAGAAAACGAGTAATTTATGTGCACAAACACACATCTTTCGTGACTTTTCAAGCTTTGAACCTCCGTAACTTCGGCAAATGAGCTTCAAATCGCTTCAAAATTTTACCAAAGAATCACCTCGACGAGCTCTTGAACAAGACAAATAAGGCTTCATTGTATCTTGGTGAGTTTTCTAGAAAACGAGTGATTTATGTGCACAAACACACTTCGTTCGTGACTTTTCAAGTTTTGAACCTACGTAACTTCGGCAAATGAGCTCCAACTACCTTCAAAATTTGACCACAGAATCACCTCGACGAGCTCTTTAACATGACAAATAAGGCTTCATTGCATCTTGGTGAGTTTTCCAGAAAACGAGTAATTTATGTGCACAAACATACTTCTTTCGTGACTTTTCAAGTTTTGAACCTCCATAACTTCGGCAAATGAGATCCAACTACCTTCAAAATTTGACCACAGAATCACCTCGACAAATAATTTAACACGACTAATAAGGCTTCATTGTATCTTGGTGAGTTTTCTAGAAAACGAGTAATTTATGTGCTCAAACACACATCTTTCGTGACTTTTCAAGCTTTGAACCTCCGTAACTTCGGCAAATGAGCTTCAAATCGCTTCAAAATTTTACCAAAGAATCACCTCGACGAGCTCTTGAACAAGACAAATAAGGCTTCATTGTATCTTGGTGAGTTTTCTAGAAAACGAGTGATTTATGTGCACAAACACACATCTTTCGTGACTTTTCAAGTTTTGAACCTACGTAACTTCGGCAAATGAGCTCCAACTACCTTCAAAATTTGACCACAGAATCACCTCGACGAGCTTTTTAACATGACAAATAAGGCTTCATTGTATCTTGGTGAGTTTTCCAGAAAACGAGTAATTTATGTGCACAAACACACTTCGTTCGTGACTTTTCAAGCTTTGAACCTCCGTAACTTCTGCAAATGAGCTTCAAATACCTTCAAAATTTGACCACAGAATCACCTCGACGAGTAATTTAACACGACTAATAAGGCTTCATTGTATCTTGGTGAGTTTTCTAGAAAACGAGTAATTTATGTGCACAAACACACATCTTTCGTGACTTTTCAAGCTTTGAACCTCCGTAACTTCGGCAAATGAGCTCCAAATCGCTTCAAAATTTTACCACAGAATCATCTCGACGAGCTCTTTAACATGACAAATAAGGCTTCATTGTATCTTGGTGAGTTTTCTAGAAAACGAGTAATTTATGTGCTCAAACACACATCTTTCGTGACTTTTCAAGCTTTGAACCTCCGTAACTTCGGCAAATGAGCTCCAAATCGCTTCAAAATTTTACCACAGAATCATCTCGACGAGCTCTTTAACATGACAAATAAGGCTTCATTGTATCTTGGTGAGTTTTCTAGAAAACGAGTAATTTATGTGCTCAAACACACATCTTTCGTGACTTTTCAAGCTTTGAACCTCCGTAACTTCGGCAAATGAGCTCCAAATCGCTTCAAAATTTTACCACAGAATCATCTCGACGAGCTCTTTAACATGACAAATAAGGCTTCATTGTATCTTGGTGAGTTTTCTAGAAAACGAGTAATTTATGTGCTCAAACACACATCTTTCGTGACTTTTCAAGTTTTGAACCTACGTAACTTCGGCAAATGAGCTCCAAATCGCTTCAAAATTTTACCACAGAATCACATCGACGAGCTCTTTAACATGACAAATAAGGCTTCATTGTATCTTGGTGAGTTTTCTAGAAAACGAGTAATTTATGTGCTCAAACACACATCTTTCGTGACTTTTCAAGCTTTGAACCTCCGTAACTTCGGCAAATGAGCTCCAAATCGCTTCAAAATTTGACCACAGAATCACCTCGACGAGCTCTTTGACACGACTAAGAAGGCTTCATTGTATCTTGGTGAGTTTTCTAGAAAACGAGTAATTTATGTGCTCAAACACACATCTTTCGTGACTTTTCAAGCTTTGAACCTCCGTAACTTCGGCAAATGTGCTTCAAATTCCGTCAAAAATTGATCATAGAATCACCTCGTTGAGCTCTTCATCATGGCTCAGAAGGCTTCATTGTATCTTGGTGAGTTTTCCAGAAAACGCGTAATTTATGTGCACAAACACACATCTTTCGTGACTTTTCAAGTTTTGAACCTACGTAACTTCGGCAAATGAGCTCCAACTACCTTCAAAATTTGACCACAGAATCACCTCGACGAGCTCTTTAACATGACAAATGAGGCTTCATTGTATCTTGGTGAGTTTTCTAGAAAACGAGTAATTTATGTGCTCAAACACACATCTTTCGTGACTTTTCAAGTTTTGAACCTACGTAACTTCGGCAAATGAGCTCCAACTACCTTCAAAATTTGACCACAGAATCACCTCGACGAGCTCTTTGACACGACTAAGAAGGCTTCATTGTATCTTGGTGAGTTTTCTAGAAAACGAGTAATTTATGTGCACAAACACACATCTTTCGTGACTTTTCAAGCTTTGAACCTCCGTAACTTCGGCAAATGAGCTTCAAATCGCTTCAAAATTTTACCAAAGAATCACCTCGACGAGCTCTTTAACATGACAAATAAGGCTTCATTGTATCTTGGAGAGTTTTCCAGAAAACGAGTAATTTATGTGCACAAACACACTTCTTTCGTGACTTTTCAAGCTTTGAACCTCCGTAACTTCGGCAAATGAGCTCCCAATCGCTTCAAAATTTTACCACAGAATCACCTCGACGAGCTCTTTAACATGACAAATAAGGCTTCATTGTATCTTGGTGAGTTTTCTAGAAAACGAGTGATTTATGTGCACAAACACACTTCTTTCGTGACTTTTCAAGCTTTGGACCTCCGTAACTTCGGCAAATGTGCTTCAAATTGCTTAAAAAATTGATCATAGAATCACCTCGTTGAGCTCTTCATCATGACTCATAAGGCTTCATTGTGTCTTGGTGAGTTTTCCAGAAAACGAGTAATTTATGTGCACAAACACACTTCTTTCGTGACTTTTCAAGCTTTGAACCTCCGTAACTTCGGCAAATGAGCTCCAAATCGCTTCAAAATTTTACCACAGAATCACCTCGACGAGCTCTTTAACATGACAAATAAGGCTTCATTTTATCTTGGTGAGTTTTCCAGAAAACGAGTAATTTATGTGCACAAACACACTTCTTTCGTGACTTTTCAAGCTTTGAACCTCCGTAACTTCTGCAAATGAGCTCCAACTACCTTCAAAATTTTACCACAGAATCATCTCGACGAGCTCTTTAACATGACAAATAAGGCTTCATTGTATCTTGGTGAGTTTTCCAGAAAACGAGTAATTTATGTGCACAAACACACTTCTTTCGTGACTTTTCAAGCTTTGGACCTCCGTAACTTCGGCAAATGTGCTTCAAATTGCTTAAAAAATTGATCATAGAATCACCTCGTTGAGCTCTTCATCATGACTCATAAGGCTTCATTGTATCTTGGTGAGTTTTCCAGAAAACGAGTAATTTATGTGCACAAACACACTTCTTTCGTGACTTTTCAAGCTTTGAACCTCCGTAACTTCGGCAAATGAGCTCCAACTACCTTCAAAATTTGACCACAGAATCACCTCGACGAGCTCTTTGACACGACTAAGAAGGCTTCATTGTATCTTGGTGAGTTTTCTAGAAAACGAGTAATTTATGTGCACAAACACACATCTTTCGTGACTTTTCAAGCTTTGAACCTCCGTAACTTCGGCAAATGAGCTTCAAATCGCTTCAAAATTTTACCAAAGAATCACCTCGACGAGCTCTTGAACAAGACAAATAAGGCTTCATGGTATCTTGGTGAGTTTTCTAGAAAACGAGTGATTTATGTGCACAAACACACTTCGTTCGTGACTTTTCAAGTTTTGAACCTACGTAACTTCGGCAAATGAGCTCCAACTACCTTCAAAATTTGACCACAGAATCACCTCGACGAGCTCTTTAACATGACAAATAAGGCTTCATTGCATCTTGGTGAGTTTTCCAGAAAACGAGTAATTTATGTGCACAAACATACTTCTTTCGTGACTTTTCAAGTTTTGAACCTCCATAACTTCGGCAAATGAGCTCCAACTACCTTCAAAATTTGACCACAGAATCACCTCGACAAATAATTTAACACGACTAATAAGGCTTCATTGTATCTTGGTGAGTTTTCTAGAAAACGAGTAATTTATGTGCTCAAACACACATCTTTCGTGACTTTTCAAGCTTTGAACCTCCGTAACTTCGGCAAATGAGCTTCAAATCGCTTCAACATTTTACCAAAGAATCACCTCGACGAGCTCTTGAACAAGACAAATAAGGCTTCATTGTATCTTGGTGAGTTTTCTAGAAAACGAGTGATTTATGTGCACAAACACACTTCGTTCGTGACTTTTCAAGTTTTGAACCTACGTAACTTCGGCAAATGAGCTCCAACTACCTTCAAAATTTGAACACAGAATCACCTCGACGAGTTCTTTAACATGACAAATGAGGCTTCATTGTATCTTGGTGAGTTTTCTAGAAAACGAGTAATTTATGTGCACAAACACACTTCGTTCGTGACTTTTCAAGTTTTGAACCTACGTAACTTCGGCAAATGAGCTCCAACTACTTTCAAAATTTCACCACAGAATCACCTCGACGAGCTCTTTAACATGACAAATAAGGCTTCATTTTATCTTGGTGAGTTTTCCAGAAAACGAGTAATTTATGTGCACAAACACACTTCTTTCGTGACTTTTCAAGCTTTGAACCTCCGTAACTTCTGCAAATGAGCTCCAACTACCTTCAAAATTTTACCACAGAATCATCTCGACGAGCTCTTTAACATGACAAATAAGGCTTCATTGTATCTTGGTGAGTTTTCTAGAAAACTAGTAATTTATGTGCTCAAACACACATCTTTCGTGACTTTTCAAGTTTTGAACCTACGTAACTTCGGCAAATGAGCTCCAACTACCTTCAAAATTTGACCACAGAATCACCTCGACGAGCTTTTTAACATGACAAATAAGGCTTCATTGTATCTTGGAGAGTTTTCCAGAAAACGAGTAATTTATGTGCACAAACACACTTCTTTCGTGACTTTTCAAGCTTTGAACCTCCGTAACTTCGGCAAATGAGCTCCCAATCGCTTCAAAATTTTACCACAGAATCACCTCGACGAGCTCTTTAACATGACAAATAAGGCTTCATTGTATCTTGGTGAGTTTTCTAGAAAACGAGTGATTTATGTGCACAAACACACTTCTTTCGTGACTTTTCAAGCTTTGGACCTCCGTAACTTCGGCAAATGTGCTTCAAATTGCTTAAAAAATTGATCATAGAATCACCTCGTTGAGCTCTTCATCATGACTCATAAGGCTTCATTGTGTCTTGGTGAGTTTTCCAGAAAACGAGTAATTTATGTGCACAAACACACTTCTTTCGTGACTTTTCAAGCTTTGAACCTCCGTAACTTCGGCAAATGAGCTCCAAATCGCTTCAAAATTTTACCACAGAATCACCTCGACGAGCTCTTTAACATGACAAATAAGGCTTCATTTTATCTTGGTGAGTTTTCCAGAAAACGAGTAATTTATGTGCACAAACACACTTCTTTCGTGACTTTTCAAGCTTTGAACCTCCGTAACTTCTGCAAATGAGCTCCAACTACCTTCAAAATTTTACCACAGAATCATCTCGACGAGCTCTTTAACATGACAAATAAGGCTTCATTGTATCTTGGTGAGTTTTCCAGAAAACGAGTAATTTATGTGCACAAACACACTTCTTTCGTGACTTTTCAAGCTTTGGACCTCCGTAACTTCGGCAAATGTGCTTCAAATTGCTTAAAAAATTGATCATAGAATCACCTCGTTGAGCTCTTCATCATGACTCATAAGGCTTCATTGTATCTTGGTGAGTTTTCCAGAAAACGAGTAATTTATGTGCACAAACACACTTCTTTCGTGACTTTTCAAGCTTTGAACCTCCGTAACTTCGGCAAAGGAGCTCCAACTACCTTCAAAATTTGACCACAGAATCACCTCGACGAGCTCTTTAACATGACAAATAAGGCTTCATTGTATCTTGGTGAGTTTTCTAGAAAACGAGTGATTTATGTGCACAAACACACTTCTTTCGTGACTTTTCAAGCTTTGGACCTCCGTAACTTCGGCAAATGTGCTTCAAATTGCTTAAAAAATTGATCATAGAATCACCTCGTTGAGCTCTTCATCATGACTCATAAGGCTTCATTGTATCTTGGTGAGTTTTCCAGAAAACGAGTAATTTATGTGCACAAACACACTTCTTTCGTGACTTTTCAAGCTTTGAACCTCCGTAACTTCGGCAAAGGAGCTCCAACTACCTTCAAAATTTGACCACAGAATCACCTCGACGAGCTCTTTAACATGACAAATAAGGCTTCATTGTATCTTGGTGAGTTTTCTAGAAAACGAGTGATTTATGTGCACAAACACACTTCGTTCGTGACTTTTCAAGCTTTGAACCTCCGTAACTTCGGCAAATGAGCTCCAAATCGCTTCAAAATTTTACCACAGAATCACCTCAACGAGCTCTTTAACATGACAAATAAGGCTTCATTGTATCTTGGTGAGTTTTCTAGAAAACGAGTAATTTATGTGCTCAAACACACATCTTTCGTGACTTTTCAAGCTTTGAACCTCCGTAACTTCGGCAAATGAGCTCCAAATCGCTTCAAAATTTTACCACAGAATCACCTCGACGAGCTCTTTAACATGACAAATAAGGCTTCATTGTATCTTGGTGAGTTTTCCAGAAAACGAGTAATTTATGTGCTCAAACACACATCTTTCGTGACTTTTCAAGATTTGAACGACCGTAACTTCGGCAAATGTGCTTCAAATTCCGTCAAAAATTGATCATAGAATCACCTCGTTGAGCTCTTCATCATGACTCAGAAGGCTTCATTGTATCTTGGTGAGTTTTTTAGCAAACGAGTAATTTATGTGCACAAACACACATCTTTCGTGACTTTTCAAGCTTTGAACCTCCGTAACTTCGGCAAATGAGCTCCAAATCGCTTCAAAATTTTACCACAGAATCACCTCAACGAGCTCTTTCACACGACTAAGACGGCTTCATTGTCTCTTGGTGAGTTTTCTAGAAAACGAGTAATTTATGTGCACAAACATACTTCTTTCGTGACTTTTCATGTTTTGAACCTCCGTAACTTCGGCAAATGAGCTCCAACTACCTTCAAAATTTGACCACAGAATCACCTCGACGAGCTCTTTAACATGACAAATAAGGCTTCATTGTATCTTGGTGAGTTTTCCAGAAAACGAGTAATTTATGTGCTCAAACACACATCTTTCGTGACTTTTCAAGATTTGAACGTCCGTAACTTCGGCAAATGTGCTTCAAATTCCGTCAAAAATTGATCATAGAATCACCTCGTTGAGCTCTTCATCATGACTCAGAAGGCTTCATTGTATCTTGGTGAGTTTTTTAGCAAACGAGTAATTTATGTGCACAAACACACATCTTTCGTGACTTTTCAAGCTTTGAACCTCCGTAACTTCGGCAAATGAGCTCCAAATCGCTTCAAAATTTTACCACAGAATCACCGCAACGAGCTCTTTCACACGACTAAGACGGCTTCATTGTCTCTTGGTGAGTTTTCTAGAAAACGAGTAATTTATGTGCACAAACATACTTCTTTCGTGACTTTTCATGTTTTGAACCTCCGTAACTTCGGCAAATGAGCTCCAACTACCTTCAAAATTTGACCACAGAATCACCTCGACGAGCTCTTTGACACGACTAAGAAGGCTTCATTGTATCTTGGTGAGTTTTCTAGAAAACGAGTAATTTATGTGCTCAAACACACATCTTTCGTGACCTTTCAAGATTTGAACCTCCGTAACTTCGGCAAATGTGCTTCAAATTCCGTCAAAAATTGATCATAGAATCACCTCGTTGAGCTCTTCATCATGGCTCAGAAGGCTTCATTGTATCTTGGTGAGTTTTCCAGAAAACGCGTAATTTATGTGCACAAACACACATCTTTCGTGACTTTTCAAGTTTTGAACCTACGTAACTTCGGCAAATGAGCTCCAACTACCTTCAAAATTTGACCACAGAATCACCTCGACGAGCTCTTTAACATGACAAATGAGGCTTCATTGTATCTTGGTGAGTTTTCCAGAAAACGAGTAATTTATGTGCACAAACACACTTCTTTCGTGACTTTTCAAGCTTTGAACCTCCGTAACTTCGGCAAAGGAGCTCCAACTACCTTCAAAATTTGACCACAGAATCACATCGACGAACTCTTTTTAACACAGTTAAGAAGGCTTCATTGTATCTTGGTGAGTTTTCCAGAAAACGAGTAATTTATGTGCACAAACACACTTCTTTCGTGACTTTTCAAGCTTTGAACCTCCGTAACTTCGGCAAATGAGCTTCAAATACCTTCAAAATTTGACCACAGAATCACCTCGACGAGTAATTTAACACGACTAATAAGGCTTCATTGTATCTTGGTGAGTTTTCTAGAAAACGAGTGATTTATGTGCACAAACACACATCTTTCGTGACTTTTCAAGATTTGAACCTCCGTAACTTCGGCAAATGTGCTTCAACTTCCGTCAAAAATTGATCATAGAATCACCTCGTTGAGCTCTTCATCATGACTCAGAAGGCTTCATTGTATCTTGGTGAGTTTTCTAGAAAACGAGTAATTTATGTGCTCAAACACACATCTTTCGTGACTTTTCAAGTTTTGAACCTACGTAACTTCGGCAAATGAGCTCCAAATCGCTTCAAAATTTTACCACAGAATCACCTCGACGAGCTCTTTAACATGACAAATAAGGCTTCATTGTATCTTGGTGAGTTTTCTAGAAAACGAGTAATTTATGTGCTCAAACACACATCTTTCGTGACTTTTCAAGCTTTGAACCTCCGTAACTTCGGCAAATGAGCTCCAAATCGCTTCAAAATTTTACCACAGAATCATCTCGACGAGCTCTTTAACATGACAAATAAGGCTTCATTGTATCTTGGTGAGTTTTCTAGAAAACGAGTAATTTATGTGCTCAAACACACATCTTTCGTGACTTTTCAAGTTTTGAACCTACGTAACTTCGGCAAATGAGCTCCAAATCGCTTCAAAATTTTACCACAGAATCACCTCGACGAGCTCTTTAACATGACAAATAAGGCTTCATTGTATCTTGGTGAGTTTTCTAGAAAACGAGTAATTTATGTGCTCAAACACACATCTTTCGTGACTTTTCAAGCTTTGAACCTCCGTAACTTCGGCAAATGAGCTCCAACTACCTTCAAAATTTTACCACAGAATCATCTCGACGAGCTCTTTAACATGACAAATAAGGCTTCATTGTATCTTGGTGAGTTTTCTAGAAAACGAGTGATTTATGTGCACAAACACACTTCTTTCGTGACTTTTCAAGCTTTGGACCTCCGTAACTTCGGCAAATGTGCTTCAAATTGCTTAAAAAATTGATCATAGAATCACCTCGTTGAGCTCTTCATCATGACTCATAAGGCTTCATTGTGTCTTGGTGAGTTTTCCAGAAAACGAGTAATTTATGTGCACAAACACACTTCTTTCGTGACTTTTCAAGCTTTGAACCTCCGTAACTTCGGCAAATGAGCTCCAAATCGCTTCAAAATTTTACCACAGAATCACCTCGACGAGCTCTTTAACATGACAAATAAGGCTTCATTTTATCTTGGTGAGTTTTCCAGAAAACGAGTAATTTATGTGCACAAACACACTTCTTTCGTGACTTTTCAAGCTTTGAACCTCCGTAACTTCTGCAAATGAGCTCCAACTACCTTCAAAATTTTACCACAGAATCATCTCGACGAGCTCTTTAACATGACAAATAAGGCTTCATTGTATCTTGGTGAGTTTTCCAGAAAACGAGTAATTTATGTGCACAAACACACTTCTTTCGTGACTTTTCAAGCTTTGGACCTCCGTAACTTCGGCAAATGTGCTTCAAATTGCTTAAAAAATTGATCATAGAATCACCTCGTTGAGCTCTTCATCATGACTCATAAGGCTTCATTGTATCTTGGTGAGTTTTCCAGAAAACGAGTAATTTATGTGCACAAACACACTTCTTTCGTGACTTTTCAAGCTTTGAACCTCCGTAACTTCGGCAAAGGAGCTCCAACTACCTTCAAAATTTGACCACAGAATCACCTCGACGAGCTCTTTAACATGACAAATAAGGCTTCATTGTATCTTGGTGAGTTTTCTAGAAAACGAGTGATTTATGTGCACAAACACACTTCTTTCGTGACTTTTCAAGCTTTGGACCTCCGTAACTTCGGCAAATGTGCTTCAAATTGCTTAAAAAATTGATCATAGAATCACCTCGTTGAGCTCTTCATCATGACTCATAAGGCTTCATTGTATCTTGGTGAGTTTTCCAGAAAACGAGTAATTTATGTGCACAAACACACTTCTTTCGTGACTTTTCAAGCTTTGAACCTCCGTAACTTCGGCAAAGGAGCTCCAACTACCTTCAAAATTTGACCACAGAATCACCTCGACGAGCTCTTTAACATGACAAATAAGGCTTCATTGTATCTTGGTGAGTTTTCTAGAAAACGAGTGATTTATGTGCACAAACACACTTCGTTCGTGACTTTTCAAGCTTTGAACCTCCGTAACTTCGGCAAATGAGCTCCAAATCGCTTCAAAATTTTACCACAGAATCACCTCAACGAGCTCTTTAACATGACAAATAAGGCTTCATTGTATCTTGGTGAGTTTTCTAGAAAACGAGTAATTTATGTGCTCAAACACACATCTTTCGTGACTTTTCAAGCTTTGAACCTCCGTAACTTCGGCAAATGAGCTCCAAATCGCTTCAAAATTTTACCACAGAATCACCTCGACGAGCTCTTTAACATGACAAATAAGGCTTCATTGTATCTTGGTGAGTTTTCCAGAAAACGAGTAATTTATGTGCTCAAACACACATCTTTCGTGACTTTTCAAGATTTGAACGTCCGTAACTTCGGCAAATGTGCTTCAAATTCCGTCAAAAATTGATCATAGAATCACCTCGTTGAGCTCTTCATCATGACTCAGAAGGCTTCATTGTATCTTGGTGAGTTTTTTAGCAAACGAGTAATTTATGTGCACAAACACACATCTTTCGTGACTTTTCAAGCTTTGAACCTCCGTAACTTCGGCAAATGAGCTCCAAATCGCTTCAAAATTTTACCACAGAATCACCTCAACGAGCTCTTTCACACGACTAAGACGGCTTCATTGTCTCTTGGTGAGTTTTCTAGAAAACGAGTAATTTATGTGCACAAACATACTTCTTTCGTGACTTTTCATGTTTTGAACCTCCGTAACTTCGGCAAATGAGCTCCAACTACCTTCAAAATTTGACCACAGAATCACCTCGACGAGCTCTTTAACATGACAAATAAGGCTTCATTGTATCTTGGTGAGTTTTCCAGAAAACGAGTAATTTATGTGCTCAAACACACATCTTTCGTGACTTTTCAAGATTTGAACGTCCGTAACTTCGGCAAATGTGCTTCAAATTCCGTCAAAAATTGATCATAGAATCACCTCGTTGAGCTCTTCATCATGACTCAGAAGGCTTCATTGTATCTTGGTGAGTTTTTTAGCAAACGAGTAATTTATGTGCACAAACACACATCTTTCGTGACTTTTCAAGCTTTGAACCTCCGTAACTTCGGCAAATGAGCTCCAAATCGCTTCAAAATTTTACCACAGAATCACCTCAACGAGCTCTTTCACACGACTAAGACGGCTTCATTGTCTCTTGGTGAGTTTTCCAGAAAACGAGTAATTTATGTGCACAAACACACTTCTTTCGTGACTTTTCAAGCTTTGAACCTCCGTAACTTCGGCAAATGAGCTCCAACTACCTTCAAAATTTGACCACAGAATCACCTCGACGAGCTCTTTGACACGACTAAGAAGGCTTCATTGTATCTTGGTGAGTTTTCTAGAAAACGAGTAATTTATGTGCTCAAACACACATCTTTCGTGACCTTTCAAGATTTGAACCTCCGTAACTTCGGCAAATGTGCTTCAAATTCCGTCAAAAATTGATCATAGAATCACCTCGTTGAGCTCTTCATCATGGCTCAGAAGGCTTCATTGTATCTTGGTGAGTTTTCCAGAAAACGCGTAATTTATGTGCACAAACACACATCTTTCGTGACTTTTCAAGTTTTGAACCTACGTAACTTCGGCAAATGAGCTCCAACTACCTTCAAAATTTGACCACAGAATCACCTCGACGAGCTCTTTAACATGACAAATGAGGCTTCATTGTATCTTGGTGAGTTTTCCAGAAAACGAGTAATTTATGTGCACAAACACACTTCTTTCGTGACTTTTCAAGCTTTGAACCTCCGTAACTTCGGCAAAGGAGCTCCAACTACCTTCAAAATTTGACCACAGAATCACATCGACGAACTCTTTTTAACACAGTTAAGAAGGCTTCATTGTATCTTGGTGAGTTTTCCAGAAAACGAGTAATTTATGTGCACAAACACACTTCTTTCGTGACTTTTCAAGCTTTGAACCTCCGTAACTTCGGCAAATGAGCTTCAAATACCTTCAAAATTTGACCACAGAATCACCTCGACGAGTAATTTAACACGACTAATAAGGCTTCATTGTATCTTGGTGAGTTTTCTAGAAAACGAGTGATTTATGTGCACAAACACACATCTTTCGTGACTTTTCAAGATTTGAACCTCCGTAACTTCGGCAAATGTGCTTCAACTTCCGTCAAAAATTGATCATAGAATCACCTCGTTGAGCTCTTCATCATGACTCAGAAGGCTTCATTGTATCTTGGTGAGTTTTCTAGAAAACGAGTAATTTATGTGCTCAAACACACATCTTTCGTGACTTTTCAAGTTTTGAACCTACGTAACTTCGGCAAATGAGCTCCAAATCGCTTCAAAATTTTACCACAGAATCACCTCGACGAGCTCTTTAACATGACAAATAAGGCTTCATTGTATCTTGGTGAGTTTTCTAGAAAACGAGTAATTTATGTGCTCAAACACACATCTTTCGTGACTTTTCAAGCTTTGAACCTCCGTAACTTCGGCAAATGAGCTCCAAATCGCTTCAAAATTTTACCACAGAATCACCTCGACGAGCTCTTTAACATGACAAATAAGGCTTCATTGTATCTTGGTGAGTTTTCTAGAAAACGAGTAATTTATGTGCTCAAACACACATCTTTCGTGACTTTTCAAGCTTTGAACCTCCGTAACTTCGGCAAATGAGCTCCAAATCGCTTCAAAATTTTACCACAGAATCATCTCGACGAGCTCTTTAACATGACAAATAAGGCTTCATTGTATCTTGGTGAGTTTTCCAGAAAACGAGTAATTTATGTGCACAAACACACTTCTTTCGTGACTTTTCAAGCTTTGAACCTCCGTAACTTCGGCAAAGGAGCTCCAACTACCTTCAAAATTTGACCACAGAATCACATCGACGAACTCTTTTTAACACAGTTAAGAAGGCTTCATTGTATCTTGGTGAGTTTTCTAGAAAACGAGTGATTTATGTGCACAAACACACTTCTTTCGTGACTTTTCAAGCTTTGGACCTCCGTAACTTCGGCAAATGTGCTTCAAATTGCTTAAAAAATTGATCATAGAATCACCTCGTTGAGCTCTTCATCATGACTCATAAGGCTTCATTGTATCTTGGTGAGTTTTCCAGAAAACGAGTAATTTATGTGCACAAACACACTTCTTTCGTGACTTTTCAAGCTTTGAACCTCCGTAACTTCGGCAAAGGAGCTCCAACTACCTTCAAAATTTGACCACAGAATCACCTCGACGAGCTCTTTAACATGACAAATAAGGCTTCATTGTATCTTGGTGAGTTTTCTAGAAAACGAGTGATTTATGTGCACAAACACACTTCGTTCGTGACTTTTCAAGCTTTGAACCTCCGTAACTTCGGCAAATGAGCTTCAAATACCTTCAAAATTTTACCACAGAATCACCTCAACGAGCTCTTTCACACGACTAAGACGGCTTCATTGTATCTTGGTGAGTTTTCTAGAAAACGAGTAATTTATGTGCACAAACACACTTCGTTCGTGACTTTTCAAGCTTTGAACCTCCGTAACTTCTGCAAATGAGCTTCAAATACCTTCAAAATTTGACCACAGAATCACCTCGACGAGCTCTTTATCATGACAAATAAGGCTTCATTGTATCTTGGTGAGTTTTCCAGAAAACGAGTAATTTATGTGCACAAACACACTTCTTTCGTGACTTTTCAAGCTTTGAACCTCCGTAACTTCGGCAAAGGAGCTCCAACTACCTTCAAAATTTGACCACAGAATCACCTCAACGAGCTCTTTAACATGACAAATAAGGCTTCATTGTATCTTGGTGAGTTTTCCAGAAAACGAGTAATTTATGTGCACAAACACACTTCGTTCGTGACTTTTCAAGCTTTGAACCTCCGTAACTTCGGCAAATGAGCTCCAACTACCTTCAAAATTTGACCACAGAATCACCTCGACAAATAATTTAACACGACTAATAAGGCTTCATTGTATCTTGGTGAGTTTTCTAGAAAACGAGTAATTTATGTGCTCAAACACACATCTTTCGTGACTTTTCAAGTTTTGAACCTACGTAACTTCGGCAAATGAGCTCCAACTACCTTCAAAGTTTGACCACAGAATCACCTCGACGAGCTCTTTAACATGACTCGGAAGGCTTCATTGTATCTTGGTGAGTTTTTTAGAAAACGAGTAATTTATGTGCACAAACACACATCTTTCGTGACTTTTCAAGCTTTGAACCTCCGTAACTTCGGCAAATGAGCTTCAAATCGCTTCAAAATTTTACCAAAGAATCACCTCGACGAGCTCTTGAACAAGACAAATAAGGCTTCATTGTATCTTGGTGAGTTTTCCAGAAAACGAGTAATTTATGTGCACAAACACACTTCTTTCGTGACTTTTCAAGCTTTGAACCTCCGTAACTTCGGCAAAGGAGCTCCAACTACCTTCAAAATTTGACCACAGAATCACATCGACGAACTCTTTTTAACACAGTTAAGAAGGCTTCATTGTATCTTGGTGAGTTTTCTAGAAAACGAGTGATTTATGTGCACAAACACACTTCTTTCGTGACTTTTCAAGCTTTGGACCTCCGTAACTTCGGCAAATGTGCTTCAAATTGCTTAAAAAATTGATCATAGAATCACCTCGTTGAGCTCTTCATCATGACTCATAAGGCTTCATTGCATCTTGGTGAGTTTTCCAGAAAACGAGTAATTTATGTGCACAAACACACTTCTTTCGTGACTTTTCAAGCTTTGAACCTCCGTAACTTCGGCAAAGGAGCTCCAACTACCTTCAAAATTTGACCACAGAATCACCTCAACGAGCTCTTTAACATGACAAATAAGGCTTCATTGTATCTTGGTGAGTTTTCCAGAAAACGAGTAATTTATGTGCACAAACACACTTCGTTCGTGACTTTTCAAGCTTTGAACCTCCGTAACTTCGGCAAATGAGCTCCAACTACCTTCAAAATTTGACCACAGAATCACCTCGACAAATAATTTAACACGACTAATAAGGCTTCATTGTATCTTGGTGAGTTTTCTAGAAAACGAGTAATTTATGTGCTCAAACACACATCTTTCGTGACTTTTCAAGCTTTGAACCTCCGTAACTTCGGCAAATGAGCTCCAACTACCTTCAAAATTTGACCACAGAATCACCTCGACGAGCTTTTTAACATGACAAATAAGGCTTCATTGTATCTTGGTGAGTTTTCCAGAAAACGAGTAATTTATGTGCACAAACACACTTCGTTCGTGACTTTTCAAGCTTTGAACCTCCGTAACTTCTGCAAATGAGCTTCAAATACCTTCAAAATTTGACCACAGAATCACCTCGACGAGTAATTTAACACGACTAATAAGGCTTCATTGTATCTTGGTGAGTTTTCTAGAAAACGAGTGATTTATGTGCACAAACACACTTCTTTCGTGACTTTTCAAGCTTTGGACCTCCGTAACTTCGGCAAATGTGCTTCAAATTGCTTAAAAAATTGATCATAGAATCACCTCGTTGAGCTCTTCATCATGACTCATAAGGCTTCATTGTATCTTGGTGAGTTTTCCAGAAAACGAGTAATTTATGTGCACAAACACACTTCTTTCGTGACTTTTCAAGCTTTGAACCTCCGTAACTTCGGCAAAGGAGCTCCAACTACCTTCAAAATTTGACCACAGAATCACCTCGACGAGCTCTTTAACATGACAAATAAGGCTTCATTGTATCTTGGTGAGTTTTCTAGAAAACGAGTGATTTATGTGCACAAACACACTTCGTTCGTGACTTTTCAAGCTTTGAACCTCCGTAACTTCGGCAAATGAGCTTCAAATACCTTCAAAATTTTACCACAGAATCACCTCAACGAGCTCTTTCACACGACTAAGACGGCTTCATTGTATCTTGGTGAGTTTTCTAGAAAACGAGTAATTTATGTGCACAAACATACTTCTTTCGTGACTTTTCAAGTTTTGAACCTACGTAACTTCGGCAAATGAGCTCCAACTACCTTCAAAATTTGACCACAGAATCACCTCGACGAGCTCTTTAACATGACAAATAAGGCTTCATTGTAGCTTGGTGAGTTTTCTAGAAAACGAGTGATTTATGTGCACAAACACACTTCTTTCGTGACTTTTCAAGCTTTGAACCTCCGTAACTTCGGCAAATGAGCTCCAAATCGCTTCAAAATTTTACCACAGAATCACCTCGACGAGCTCTTTAACATGACAAATAAGGCTTCATTGTATCTTGGTGAGTTTTCCAGAAAACGAGTAATTTATGTGCTCAAACACACATCTTTCGTGACTTTTCAAGATTTGAACGTCCGTAACTTCGGCAAATGTGCTTCAAATTCCGTCAAAAATTGATCATAGAATCACCTCGTTGAGCTCTTCATCATGACTCAGAAGGCTTCATTGTATCTTGGTGAGTTTTTTAGCAAACGAGTAATTTATGTGCACAAACACACATCTTTCGTGACTTTTCAAGCTTTGAACCTCCGTAACTTCGGCAAATGAGCTCCAAATCGCTTCAAAATTTTACCACAGAATCACCTCAACGAGCTCTTTGACACGACTAAGACGGCTTCATTGTCTCTTGGTGAGTTTTCTAGAAAACGAGTAATTTATGTGCACAAACATACTTCTTTCGTGACTTTTCATGTTTTGAACCTCCGTAACTTCGGCAAATGAGCTCCAACTACCTTCAAAATTTGACCACAGAATCACCTCGACGAGCTCTTTGACACGACTAAGAAGGCTTCATTGTATCTTGGTGAGTTTTCTAGAAAACGAGTAATTTATGTGCTCAAACACACATCTTTCGTGACCTTTCAAGATTTGAACCTCCGTAACTTCGGCAAATGTGCTTCAAATTCCGTCAAAAATTGATCATAGAATCACCTCGTTGAGCTCTTCATCATGGCTCAGAAGGCTTCATTGTATCTTGGTGAGTTTTCCAGAAAACGAGTAATTTATGTGCACAAACACACTTCTTTCGTGACTTTTCAAGCTTTGAACCTCCGTAACTTCGGCAAAGGAGCTCCAACTACCTTCAAAATTTGACCACAGAATCACCTCGACGAGCTCTTTAACATGACAAATAAGGCTTCATTGTATCTTGGTGAGTTTTCTAGAAAACGAGTGATTTATGTGCACAAACACACTTCGTTCGTGACTTTTCAAGCTTTGAACCTCCGTAACTTCGGCAAATGAGCTTCAAATACCTTCAAAATTTTACCACAGAATCACCTCAACGAGCTCTTTCACACGACTAAGACGGCTTCATTGTATCTTGGTGAGTTTTCTAGAAAAAGAGTAATTTATGTGCACAAACATACTTCTTTCGTGACTTTTCAAGTTTTGAACCTACGTAACTTCGGCAAATGAGCTCCAACTACCTTCAAAATTTGACCACAGAATCACCTCGACGAGCTCTTTAACATGACAAATAAGGCTTCATTGTATCTTGGTGAGTTTTCCAGAAAACGAGTAATTTATGTGCTCAAACACACATCTTTCGTGACTTTTCAAGATTTGAACGTTCGTAACTTCGGCAAATGTGCTTCAAATTCCGTCAAAAATTGATCATAGAATCACCTCGTTGAGCTCTTCATCATGACTCAGAAGGCTTCATTGTATCTTGGTGAGTTTTTTAGCAAACGAGTAATTTATGTGCACAAACACACATCTTTCGTGACTTTTCAAGCTTTGAACCTCCGTAACTTCGGCAAATGAGCTCCAAATCGCTTCAAAATTTTACCACAGAATCACCTCAACGAGCTCTTTGACACGACTAAGACGGCTTCATTGTCTCTTGGTGAGTTTTCTAGAAAACGAGTAATTTATGTGCACAAACATACTTCTTTCGTGACTTTTCATGTTTTGAACCTCCGTAACTTCGGCAAATGAGCTCCAACTACCTTCAAAATTTGACCACAGAATCACCTCGACGAGCTCTTTGACACGACTAAGAAGGCTTCATTGTATCTTGGTGAGTTTTCTAGAAAACGAGTAATTTATGTGCTCAAACACACATCTTTCGTGACCTTTCAAGATTTGAACCTCCGTAACTTCGGCAAATGTGCTTCAAATTCCGTCAAAAATTGATCATAGAATCACCTCGTTGAGCTCTTCATCATGGCTCAGAAGGCTTCATTGTATCTTGGTGAGTTTTCCAGAAAACGAGTAATTTATGTGCACAAACACACTTCTTTCGTGACTTTTCAAGCTTTGAACCTCCGTAACTTCGGCAAAGGAGCTCCAACTACCTTCAAAATTTGACCACAGAATCACCTCGACGAGCTCTTTAACATGACAAATAAGGCTTCATTGTATCTTGGTGAGTTTTCTAGAAAACGAGTGATTTATGTGCACAAACACACTTCGTTCGTGACTTTTCAAGCTTTGAACCTCCGTAACTTCGGCAAATGAGCTTCAAATACCTTCAAAATTTTACCACAGAATCACCTCAACGAGCTCTTTCACACGACTAAGACGGCTTCATTGTATCTTGGTGAGTTTTCTAGAAAAAGAGTAATTTATGTGCACAAACATACTTCTTTCGTGACTTTTCAAGTTTTGAACCTACGTAACTTCGGCAAATGAGCTCCAACTACCTTCAAAATTTGACCACAGAATCACCTCGACGAGCTCTTTAACATGACAAATAAGGCTTCATTGTAGCTTGGTGAGTTTTCTAGAAAACGAGTGATTTATGTGCACAAACACACTTCTTTCGTGACTTTTCAAGCTTTGGACCTCCGTAACTTCGGCAAATGTGCTTCAAATTGCTTAAAAAATTGATCATAGAATCACCTCGTTGAGCTCTTCATCATGACTCATAAGGCTTCATTGTGTCTTGGTGAGTTTTCCAGAAAACGAGTAATTTATGTGCAAAAACATACTTCTTTCGTGACTTTTCAAGTTTTGAACCTCCGTAACTTCGGCAAAGGAGCTCCAACTACCTTCAAAATTTGACCACAGAATCACCTCAACGAGCTCTTTAACATGACAAATAAGGCTTCATTGTATCTTGGTGAGTTTTCCAGAAAACGAGTAATTTATGTGCACAAACACACTTCGTTCGTGACTTTTCAAGCTTTGAACCTCCGTAACTTCGGCAAATGAGCTCCAAATCGCTTCAAAATTTGACCACAGAATCACCTCAACGAGCTCTTTAACATGACAAATAAGGCTTCATTGTATCTTGGTGAGTTTTCTAGAAAACGAGTAATTTATGTGCACAAACATACTTCTTTCGTGACTTTTCAAGTTTTGAACCTACGTAACTTCGGCAAATGAGCTCCAACTACCTTCAAAATTTGACCACAGAATCACCTCAACGAGCTCTTTAACATGACAAATAAGGCTTCATTGTATCTTGGTGAGTTTTCCAGAAAACGAGTAATTTATGTGCACAAACACACTTCGTTCGTGACTTTTCAAGCTTTGAACCTCCGTAACTTCGGCAAATGAGCTCCAACTACCTTCAAAATTTGACCACAGAATCACCTCGACAAATAATTTAACACGACTAATAAGGCTTCATTGTATCTTGGTGAGTTTTCTAGAAAACGAGTAATTTATGTGCTCAAACACACATCTTTCGTGACTTTTCAAGTTTTGAACCTACGTAACTTCGGCAAATGAGCTCCAACTACCTTCAAAATTTGACCACAGAATCACCTCGACGAGCTCTTTAACATGACAAATAAGGCTTCATTGTATCTTGGTGAGTTTTCTAGAAAACGAGTAATTTATGTGCAAAAACATACTTCTTTCGTGACTTTTCAAGTTTTGAACCTCCGTAACTTCGGCAAAGGAGCTCCAACTACCTTCAAAATTTGACCACAGAATCACCTCAACGAGCTCTTTAACATGACAAATAAGGCTTCATTGTATCTTGGTGAGTTTTCCAGAAAACGAGTAATTTATGTGCACAAACATACTTCGTTCGTGACTTTTCAAGCTTTGAACCTCCGTAACTTCGGCAAATGAGCTCCAACTACCTTCAAAATTTGACCACAGAATCACCTCGACAAATAATTTAACACGACTAATAAGGCTTCATTGTATCTTGGTGAGTTTTCTAGAAAACGAGTAATTTATGTGCTCAAACACACATCTTTCGTGACTTTTCAAGTTTTGAACCTACGTAACTTCGGCAAATGAGCACCAACTACCTTCAAAGTTTGACCACAGAATCACCTCGACGAGCTCTTTAACATGACTCGGAAGGCTTCATTGTATCTTGGTGAGTTTTTTAGAAAACGAGTAATTTATGTGCACAAACACACATCTTTCGTGACTTTTCAAGCTTTGAACCTCCGTAACTTCGGCAAATGAGCTTCAAATCGCTTCAAAATTTTACCAAAGAATCACCTCGACGAGCTCTTGAACAAGACAAATAAGGCTTCATTGTATCTTGGTGAGTTTTCTAGAAAACGAGTGATTTATGTGCACAAACACACTTCGTTCGTGACTTTTCAAGTTTTGAACCTACGTAACTTCGGCAAATGAGCTCCAACTACCTTCAAAATTTGAACACAGAATCACCTCGACGAGTTCTTTAACATGACAAATAAGGCTTCATTTTATCTTGGTGAGTTTTCCAGAAAACGAGTAATTTATGTGCACAAACACACTTCTTTCGTGACTTTTCAAGCTTTGAACCTCCGTAACTTCTGCAAATGAGCTCCAAATCGCTTCAAAATTTTACCACAGAATCATCTCGACGAGCTCTTTAACATGACAAATAAGGCTTCATTGTATCTTGGTGAGTTTTCTAGAAAACTAGTAATTTATGTGCTCAAACACACATCTTTCGTGACTTTTCAAGTTTTGAACCTACGTAACTTCGGCAAATGAGCTCCAACTACCTTCAAAATTTGACCACAGAATCACCTCGACGAGCTTTTTAACATGACAAATAAGGCTTCATTGTATCTTGGAGAGTTTTCCAGAAAACGAGTAATTTATGTGCACAAACACACTTCTTTCGTGACTTTTCAAGCTTTGAACCTCCGTAACTTCGGCAAATGAGCTCCCAATCGCTTCAAAATTTTACCACAGAATCACCTCGACGAGCTCTTTAACATGACAAATAAGGCTTCATTGTATCTTGGTGAGTTTTCTAGAAAACGGGTGATTTATGTGCACAAACACACTTCTTTCGTGACTTTTCAAGCTTTGGACCTCCGTAACTTCGGCAAATGTGCTTCAAATTGCTTAAAAAATTGATCATAGAATCACCTCGTTGAGCTCTTCATCATGACTCATAAGGCTTCATTGTGTCTTGGTGAGTTTTCCAGAAAACGAGTAATTTATGTGCACAAACACACTTCTTTCGTGACTTTTCAAGCTTTGAACCTCCGTAACTTCTGCAAATGAGCTCCAACTACCTTCAAAATTTTACCACAGAATCATCTCGACGAGCTCTTTAACATGACAAATAAGGCTTCATTGTATCTTGGTGAGTTTTCCAGAAAACGAGTAATTTATGTGCACAAACACACATCTTTCGTGACTTTTCAAGTTTTGAACCTACGTAACTTCGGCAAATGAGCTCCAAATCGCTTCAAAATTTTACCACAGAATCACCTCGACGAGCTCTTTAACATGACAAATAAGGCTTCATTTTATCTTGGTGAGTTTTCCAGAAAACGAGTAATTTATGTGCACAAACACACTTCTTTCGTGACTTTTCAAGCTTTGAACCTCCGTAACTTCTGCAAATGAGCTCCAACTACCTTCAAAATTTTACCACAGAATCATCTCGACGAGCTCTTTAACATGACAAATAAGGCTTCATTGTATCTTGGTGAGTTTTCCAGAAAACGAGTAATTTATGTGCACAAACACACTTCTTTCGTGACTTTTCAAGCTTTGGACCTCCGTAACTTCGGCAAATGTGCTTCAAATTGCTTAAAAAATTGATCATAGAATCACCTCGTTGAGCTCTTCATCATGACTCATAAGGCTTCATTGCATCTTGGTGAGTTTTCCAGAAAACGAGTAATTTATGTGCACAAACACACATCTTTCGTGACTTTTCAAGTTTTGAACCTACGTAACTTCGGCAAATGAGCTCCAACTACCTTCAAAATTTGACCACAGAATCACCTCGACGAGCTTTTTAACATGACAAATAAGGCTTCATTGTATCTTGGTGAGTTTTCCAGAAAACGAGTAATTTATGTGCACAAACACACTTCGTTCGTGACTTTTCAAGCTTTGAACCTCCGTAACTTCTGCAAATGAGCTTCAAATACCTTCAAAATTTGACCACAGAATCACCTCGACGAGCTCTTTAACATGACAAATAAGGCTTCATTGTATCTTGGTGAGTTTTCCAGAAAACGAGTAATTTATGTGCACAAACACACTTCTTTCGTGACTTTTCAAGCTTTGAACCTCCGTAACTTCGGCAAATGAGCTTCAAATACCTTCAAAATTTGACCACAGAATCACCTCGACGAGTAATTTAACACGACTAATAAGGCTTCATTGTATCTTGGTGAGTTTTCTAGAAAACGAGTGATTTATGTGCACAAACACACATCTTTCGTGACTTTTCAAGATTTGAACCTCCGTAACTTCGGCAAATGTGCTTCAACTTCCGTCAAAAATTGATCATAGAATCACCTCGTTGAGCTCTTCATCATGACTCAGAAGGCTTCATTGTATCTTGGTGAGTTTTCTAGAAAACGAGTAATTTATGTGCTCAAACACACATCTTTCGTGACTTTTCAAGTTTTGAACCTACGTAACTTCGGCAAATGAGCTCCAAATCGCTTCAAAATTTTACCACAGAATCACCTCGACGAGCTCTTTAACATGACAAATAAGGCTTCATTGTATCTTGGTGAGTTTTCTAGAAAACGAGTAATTTATGTGCTCAAACACACATCTTTCGTGACTTTTCAAGCTTTGAACCTCCGTAACTTCGGCAAGTGAGCTCCAAATCGCTTCAAAATTTTACCACAGAATCATCTCGACGAGCTCTTTAACATGACAAAAAAGGCTTCATTGTATCTTGGTGAGTTTTCTAGAAAACGAGTAATTTATGTGCTCAAACACACATCTTTCGTGACTTTTCAAGTTTTGAACCTACGTAACTTCGGCAAATGAGCTCCAAATTGCTTAAAAAATTGATCATAGAATCACCTCGTTGAGCTCTTCATCATGACTCATAAGGCTTCATTGTATCTTGGTGAGTTTTCCAGAAAACGAGTAATTTATGTGCACAAACACACTTCTTTCGTGACTTTTCAAGCTTTGAACCTCCGTAACTTCGGCAAAGGAGCTCCAACTACCTTCAAAATTTGACCACAGAATCACCTCGACGAGCTCTTTAACATGACAAATAAGGCTTCATTGTATCTTGGTGAGTTTTCTAGAAAACGAGTGATTTATGTGCACAAACACACTTCGTTCGTGACTTTTCAAGCTTTGAACCTCCGTAACTTCGGCAAATGAGCTTCAAATACCTTCAAAATTTTACCACAGAATCACCTCAACGAGCTCTTTCACACGACTAAGACGGCTTCATTGTATCTTGGTGAGTTTTCTAGAAAACGAGTAATTTATGTGCACAAACATACTTCTTTCGTGACTTTTCAAGTTTTGAACCTACGTAACTTCGGCAAATGAGCTCCAACTACCTTCAAAATTTGACCACAGAATCACCTCGACGAGCTCTTTAACATGACAAATAAGGCTTCATTGTAGCTTGGTGAGTTTTCTAGAAAACGAGTGATTTATGTGCACAAACACATTTCTTTCGTGACTTTTCAAGCTTTGGACCTCCGTAACTTCGGCAAATGTGCTTCAAATTGCTTAAAAAATTGATCATAGAATCACCTCGTTGAGCTCTTCATCATGACTCATAAGGCTTCATTGTGTCTTGGTGAGTTTTCCAGAAAACGAGTAATTTATGTGCAAAAACATACTTCTTTCGTGACTTTTCAAGTTTTGAACCTCCGTAACTTCGGCAAAGGAGCTCCAACTACCTTCAAAATTTGACCACAGAATCACCTCAACGAGCTCTTTAACATGACAAATAAGGCTTCATTGTATCTTGGTGAGTTTTCCAGAAAACGAGTAATTTATGTGCACAAACACACTTCGTTCGTGACTTTTCAAGCTTTGAACCTCCGTAACTTCGGCAAATGAGCTCCAAATCGCTTCAAAATTTTACCACAGAATCACCTCAACGAGCTCTTTAACATGACAAATAAGGCTTCATTGTATCTTGGTGAGTTTTCTAGAAAACGAGTAATTTATGTGCTCAAACACACATCTTTCGTGACTTTTCAAGCTTTGAACCTCCGTAACTTCGGCAAATGAGCTCCAAATCGCTTCAAAATTTTACCACAGAATCACCTCGACGAGCTCTTTAACATGACAAATAAGGCTTCATTGTATCTTGGTGAGTTTTCCAGAAAACGAGTAATTTATGTGCTCAAACACACATCTTTCGTGACTTTTCAAGATTTGAACGTCCGTAACTTCGGCAAATGTGCTTCAAATTCCGTCAAAAATTGATCATAGAATCACCTCGTTGAGCTCTTCATCATGACTCAGAAGGCTTCATTGTATCTTGGTGAGTTTTTTAGCAAACGAGTAATTTATGTGCACAAACACACATCTTTCGTGACTTTTCAAGCTTTGAACCTCCGTAACTTCGGCAAATGAGCTCCAAATTGCTTCAAAATTTGACCACAGAATCACCTCGACGAGCTCTTTGACACGACTAAGAAGGCTTCATTGTATCTTGGTGAGTTTTCTAGAAAACGAGTAATTTATGTGCTCAAACACACATCTTTCGTGACCTTTCAAGATTTGAACCTCCGTAACTTCGGCAAATGTGCTTCAAATTCCGTCAAAAATTGATCATAGAATCACCTCGTTGAGCTCTTCATCATGGCTCAGAAGGCTTCATTGTATCTTGGTGAGTTTTCCAGAAAACGCGTAATTTATGTGCACAAACACACATCTTTCGTGACTTTTCAAGTTTTGAACCTACGTAACTTCGGCAAATGAGCTCCAACTACCTTCAAAATTTGACCACAGAATCACCTCGACGAGCTCTTTAACATGACAAATGAGGCTTCATTGTATCTTGGTGAGTTTTCTAGAAAACGAGTAATTTATGTGCTCAAACACACATCTTTCGTGACTTTTCAAGTTTTGAACCTACGTAACTTCGGCAAATGAGCTCCAACTACCTTCAAAATTTGACCACAGAATCACCTCGACGAGCTCTTTGACACGACTAAGAAGGCTTCATTGTATCTTGGTGAGTTTTCTAGAAAACGAGTAATTTATGTGCACAAACACACATCTTTCGTGACTTTTCAAGCTTTGAACCTCCGTAACTTCGGCAAATGAGCTTCAAATCGCTTCAAAATTTTACCAAAGAATCACCTCGACGAGCTCTTGAACAAGACAAATAAGGCTTCATTGTATCTTGGTGAGTTTTCTAGAAAACGAGTGATTTATGTGCACAAACACACTTCGTTCGTGACTTTTCAAGTTTTGAACCTACGTAACTTCGGCAAATGAGCTCCAACTACCTTCAAAATTTGACCACAGAATCACCTCGACAAATAATTTAACACGACTAATAAGGCTTCATTGTATCTTGGTGAGTTTTCTAGAAAACGAGTAATTTATGTGCTCAAACACACATCTTTCGTGACTTTTCAAGTTTTGAACCTACGTAACTTCGGCAAATGAGCTCCAAATTGCTTAAAAAATTGATCATAGAATCACCTCGTTGAGCTCTTCATCATGACTCATAAGGCTTCATTGTATCTTGGTGAGTTTTCCAGAAAACGAGTAATTTATGTGCACAAACACACTTCTTTCGTGACTTTTCAAGCTTTGAACCTCCGTAACTTCGGCAAAGGAGCTCCAACTACCTTCAAAATTTGACCACAGAATCACCTCGACGAGCTCTTTAACATGACAAATAAGGCTTCATTGTATCTTGGTGAGTTTTCTAGAAAACGAGTGATTTATGTGCACAAACACACTTCGTTCGTGACTTTTCAAGCTTTGAACCTCCGTAACTTCGGCAAATGAGCTTCAAATACCTTCAAAATTTTACCACAGAATCACCTCAACGAGCTCTTTCACACGACTAAGACGGCTTCATTGTATCTTGGTGAGTTTTCTAGAAAACGAGTAATTTATGTGCACAAACATACTTCTTTCGTGACTTTTCAAGTTTTGAACCTACGTAACTTCGGCAAATGAGCTCCAACTACCTTCAAAATTTGACCACAGAATCACCTCGACGAGCTCTTTAACATGACAAATAAGGCTTCATTGTAGCTTGGTAAATTTTCTAGAAAACGAGTGATTTATGTGCACAAACACATTTCTTTCGTGACTTTTCAAGCTTTGGACCTCCGTAACTTCGGCAAATGTGCTTCAAATTGCTTAAAAAATTGATCATAGAATCACCTCGTTGAGCTCTTCATCATGACTCATAAGGCTTCATTGTTTCTTGGTGAGTTTTCCAGAAAACGAGTAATTTATGTGCACAAACACACTTCTTTCGTGACTTTTCAAGCTTTGAACCTCCGTAACTTCGGCAAATGAGCTCCAAATTGCTTCAAAATTTGACCACAGAATCACCTCGACGAGCTCTTTGACACGACTAAGAAGGCTTCATTGTATCTTGGTGAGTTTTCTAGAAAACGAGTAATTTATGTGCTCAAACACACATCTTTCGTGACCTTTCAAGATTTGAACCTCCGTAACTTCGGCAAATGTGCTTCAAATTCCGTCAAAAATTGATCATAGAATCACCTCGTTGAGCTCTTCATCATGGCTCAGAAGGCTTCATTGTATCTTGGTGAGTTTTCCAGAAAACGCGTAATTTATGTGCACAAACACACATCTTTCGTGACTTTTCAAGTTTTGAACCTACGTAACTTCGGCAAATGAGCTCCAACTACCTTCAAAATTTGACCACAGAATCACCTCGACGAGCTCTTTAACATGACAAATGAGGCTTCATTGTATCTTGGTGAGTTTTCTAGAAAACGAGTAATTTATGTGCTCAAACACACATCTTTCGTGACTTTTCAAGTTTTGAACCTACGTAACTTCGGCAAATGAGCTCCAACTACCTTCAAAATTTGACCACAGAATCACCTCGACGAGCTCTTTGACACGACTAAGAAGGCTTCATTGTATCTTGGTGAGTTTTCTAGAAAACGAGTAATTTATGTGCACAAACACACATCTTTCGTGACTTTTCAAGCTTTGAACCTCCGTAACTTCGGCAAATGAGCTTCAAATCGCTTCAAAATTTTACCAAAGAATCACCTCGACGAGCTCTTGAACAAGACAAATAAGGCTTCATTGTATCTTGGTGAGTTTTCTAGAAAACGAGTGATTTATGTGCACAAACACACTTCGTTCGTGACTTTTCAAGTTTTGAACCTACGTAACTTCGGCAAATGAGCTCCAACTACCTTCAAAATTTGACCACAGAATCACCTCGACAAATAATTTAACACGACTAATAAGGCTTCATTGTATCTTGGTGAGTTTTCTAGAAAACGAGTAATTTATGTGCTCAAACACACATCTTTCGTGACTTTTCAAGTTTTGAACCTACGTAACTTCGGCAAATGAGCTCCAAATTGCTTAAAAAATTGATCATAGAATCACCTCGTTGAGCTCTTCATCATGACTCATAAGGCTTCATTGTATCTTGGTGAGTTTTCCAGAAAACGAGTAATTTATGTGCACAAACACACTTCTTTCGTGACTTTTCAAGCTTTGAACCTCCGTAACTTCAGCAAAGGAGCTCCAACTACCTTCAAAATTTGACCACAGAATCACCTCGACGAGCTCTTTAACATGACAAATAAGGCTTCATTGTATCTTGGTGAGTTTTCTAGAAAACGAGTGATTTATGTGCACAAACACACTTCGTTCGTGACTTTTCAAGCTTTGAACCTCCGTAACTTCGGCAAATGAGCTTCAAATACCTTCAAAATTTTACCACAGAATCACCTCAACGAGCTCTTTCACACGACTAAGACGGCTTCATTGTATCTTGGTGAGTTTTCTAGAAAACGAGTAATTTATGTGCACAAACATACTTCTTTCGTGACTTTTCAAGTTTTGAACCTACGTAACTTCGGCAAATGAGCTCCAACTACCTTCAAAATTTGACCACAGAATCACCTCGACGAGCTCTTTAACATGACAAATAAGGCTTCATTGTAGCTTGGTGAATTTTCTAGAAAACGAGTGATTTATGTGCACAAACACATTTCTTTCGTGACTTTTCAAGCTTTGGACCTCCGTAACTTCGGCAAATGTGCTTCAAATTGCTTAAAAAATTGATCATAGAATCACCTCGTTGAGCTCTTCATCATGACTCATAAGGCTTCATTGTGTCTTGGTGAGTTTTCCAGAAAACGAGTAATTTATGTGCAAAAACATACTTCTTTCGTGACTTTTCAAGTTTTGAACCTCCGTAACTTCGGCAAAGGAGCTCCAACTACCTTCAAAATTTGACCACAGAATCACCTCGACGAGCTTTTTAACATGACAAATAAGGCTTCATTGTATCTTGGTGAGTTTTCCAGAAAACGAGTAATTTATGTGCACAAACACACTTCGTTCGTGACTTTTCAAGCTTTGAACCTCCGTAACTTCTGCAAATGAGCTTCAAATACCTTCAAAATTTGACCACAGAATCACCTCGACGAGCTCTTTAACATGACAAATAAGGCTTCATTGTATCTTGGTGAGTTTTCCAGAAAACGAGTAATTTATGTGCACAAACACACTTCTTTCGTGACTTTTCAAGCTTTGAACCTCCGTAACTTCGGCAAATGAGCTTCAAATACCTTCAAAATTTGACCACAGAATCACCTCGACGAGTAATTTAACACGACTAATAAGGCTTCATTGTATCTTGGTGAGTTTTCTAGAAAACGAGTGATTTATGTGCACAAACACACATCTTTCGTGACTTTTCAAGATTTGAACCTCCGTAACTTCGGCAAATGTGCTTCAACTTCCGTCAAAAATTGATCATAGAATCACCTCGTTGAGCTCTTCATCATGACTCAGAAGGCTTCATTGTATCTTGGTGAGTTTTCTAGAAAACGAGTAATTTATGTGCTCAAACACACATCTTTCGTGACTTTTCAAGTTTTGAACCTACGTAACTTCGGCAAATGAGCTCCAAATCGCTTCAAAATTTTACCACAGAATCACCTCGACGAGCTCTTTAACATGACAAATAAGGCTTCATTGTATCTTGGTGAGTTTTCTAGAAAACGAGTAATTTATGTGCTCAAACACACATCTTTCGTGACTTTTCAAGCTTTGAACCTCCGTAACTTCGGCAAGTGAGCTCCAAATCGCTTCAAAATTTTACCACAGAATCATCTCGACGAGCTCTTTAACATGACAAAAAAGGCTTCATTGTATCTTGGTGAGTTTTCTAGAAAACGAGTAATTTATGTGCTCAAACACACATCTTTCGTGACTTTTCAAGTTTTGAACCTACGTAACTTCGGCAAATGAGCTCCAAATTGCTTAAAAAATTGATCATAGAATCACCTCGTTGAGCTCTTCATCATGACTCATAAGGCTTCATTGTATCTTGGTGAGTTTTCCAGAAAACGAGTAATTTATGTGCACAAACACACTTCTTTCGTGACTTTTCAAGCTTTGAACCTCCGTAACTTCGGCAAAGGAGCTCCAACTACCTTCAAAATTTGACCACAGAATCACCTCGACGAGCTCTTTAACATGACAAATAAGGCTTCATTGTATCTTGGTGAGTTTTCTAGAAAACGAGTGATTTATGTGCACAAACACACTTCGTTCGTGACTTTTCAAGCTTTGAACCTCCGTAACTTCGGCAAATGAGCTTCAAATACCTTCAAAATTTTACCACAGAATCACCTCAACGAGCTCTTTCACACGACTAAGACGGCTTCATTGTATCTTGGTGAGTTTTCTAGAAAACGAGTAATTTATGTGCACAAACATACTTCTTTCGTGACTTTTCAAGTTTTGAACCTACGTAACTTCGGCAAATGAGCTCCAACTACCTTCAAAATTTGACCACAGAATCACCTCGACGAGCTCTTTAACATGACAAATAAGGCTTCATTGTAGCTTGGTGAGTTTTCTAGAAAACGAGTGATTTATGTGCACAAACACATTTCTTTCGTGACTTTTCAAGCTTTGGACCTCCGTAACTTCGGCAAATGTGCTTCAAATTGCTTAAAAAATTGATCATAGAATCACCTCGTTGAGCTCTTCATCATGACTCATAAGGCTTCATTGTGTCTTGGTGAGTTTTCCAGAAAACGAGTAATTTATGTGCAAAAACATACTTCTTTCGTGACTTTTCAAGTTTTGAACCTCCGTAACTTCGGCAAAGGAGCTCCAACTACCTTCAAAATTTGACCACAGAATCACCTCAACGAGCTCTTTAACATGACAAATAAGGCTTCATTGTATCTTGGTGAGTTTTCCAGAAAACGAGTAATTTATGTGCACAAACACACTTCGTTCGTGACTTTTCAAGCTTTGAACCTCCGTAACTTCGGCAAATGAGCTCCAAATCGCTTCAAAATTTTACCACAGAATCACCTCAACGAGCTCTTTAACATGACAAATAAGGCTTCATTGTATCTTGGTGAGTTTTCTAGAAAACGAGTAATTTATGTGCTCAAACACACATCTTTCGTGACTTTTCAAGCTTTGAACCTCCGTAACTTCGGCAAATGAGCTCCAAATCGCTTCAAAATTTTACCACAGAATCACCTCGACGAGCTCTTTAACATGACAAATAAGGCTTCATTGTATCTTGGTGAGTTTTCCAGAAAACGAGTAATTTATGTGCTCAAACACACATCTTTCGTGACTTTTCAAGATTTGAACGTCCGTAACTTCGGCAAATGTGCTTCAAATTCCGTCAAAAATTGATCATAGAATCACCTCGTTGAGCTCTTCATCATGACTCAGAAGGCTTCATTGTATCTTGGTGAGTTTTTTAGCAAACGAGTAATTTATGTGCACAAACACACATCTTTCGTGACTTTTCAAGCTTTGAACCTCCGTAACTGCGGCAAATGAGCTCCAAATTGCTTCAAAATTTTACCACAGAATCACCTCAACGAGCTCTTTCACACGACTAAGACGGCTTCATTGTCTCTTGGTGAGTTTTCTAGAAAACGAGTAATTTATGTGCACAAACATACTTCTTTCGTGACTTTTCATGTTTTGAACCTCCGTAACTTCGGCAAATGAGCTCCAACTACCTTCAAAATTTGACCACAGAATCACCTCGACGAGCTCTTTGACACGACTAAGAAGGCTTCATTGTATCTTGGTGAGTTTTCTAGAAAACGAGTAATTTATGTGCTCAAACACACATCTTTCGTGACCTTTCAAGATTTGAACCTCCGTAACTTCGGCAAATGTGCTTCAAATTCCGTCAAAAATTGATCATAGAATCACCTCGTTGAGCTCTTCATCATGGCTCAGAAGGCTTCATTGTATCTTGGTGAGTTTTCCAGAAAACGCGTAATTTATGTGCACAAACACACATCTTTCGTGACTTTTCAAGTTTTGAACCTACGTAACTTCGGCAAATGAGCTCCAACTACCTTCAAAATTTGACCACAGAATCACCTCGACGAGCTCTTTAACATGACAAATGAGGCTTCATTGTATCTTGGTGAGTTTTCTAGAAAACGAGTAATTTATGTGCTCAAACACACATCTTTCGTGACTTTTCAAGTTTTGAACCTACGTAACTTCGGCAAATGAGCTCCAACTACCTTCAAAATTTGACCACAGAATCACCTCGACGAGCTCTTTGACACGACTAAGAAGGCTTCATTGTATCTTGGTGAGTTTTCTAGAAAACGAGTAATTTATGTGCACAAACACACATCTTTCGTGACTTTTCAAGCTTTGAACCTCCGTAACTTCGGCAAATGAGCTTCAAATCGCTTCAAAATTTTACCAAAGAATCACCTCGACGAGCTCTTGAACAAGACAAATAAGGCTTCATTGTATCTTGGTGAGTTTTCTAGAAAACGAGTGATTTATGTGCACAAACACACTTCGTTCGTGACTTTTCAAGTTTTGAACCTACGTAACTTCGGCAAATGAGCTCCAACTACCTTCAAAATTTGACCACAGAATCACCTCGACAAATAATTTAACACGACTAATAAGGCTTCATTGTATCTTGGTGAGTTTTCTAGAAAACGAGTAATTTATGTGCTCAAACACACATCTTTCGTGACTTTTCAAGTTTTGAACCTACGTAACTTCGGCAAATGAGCTCCAAATTGCTTAAAAAATTGATCATAGAATCACCTCGTTGAGCTCTTCATCATGACTCATAAGGCTTCATTGTATCTTGGTGAGTTTTCCAGAAAACGAGTAATTTATGTGCACAAACACACTTCTTTCGTGACTTTTCAAGCTTTGAACCTCCGTAACTTCGGCAAAGGAGCTCCAACTACCTTCAAAATTTGACCACAGAATCACCTCGACGAGCTCTTTAACATGACAAATAAGGCTTCATTGTATCTTGGTGAGTTTTCTAGAAAACGAGTGATTTATGTGCACAAACACACTTCGTTCGTGACTTTTCAAGCTTTGAACCTCCGTAACTTCGGCAAATGAGCTTCAAATACCTTCAAAATTTTACCACAGAATCACCTCAACGAGCTCTTTCACACGACTAAGACGGCTTCATTGTATCTTGGTGAGTTTTCTAGAAAACGAGTAATTTATGTGCACAAACATACTTCTTTCGTGACTTTTCAAGTTTTGAACCTACGTAACTTCGGCAAATGAGCTCCAACTACCTTCAAAATTTGACCACAGAATCACCTCGACGAGCTCTTTAACATGACAAATAAGGCTTCATTGTAGCTTGGTGAATTTTCTAGAAAACGAGTGATTTATGTGCACAAACACATTTCTTTCGTGACTTTTCAAGCTTTGGACCTCCGTAACTTCGGCAAATGTGCTTCAAATTGCTTAAAAAATTGATCATAGAATCACCTCGTTGAGCTCTTCATCATGACTCATAAGGCTTCATTGTGTCTTGGTGAGTTTTCCAGAAAACGAGTAATTTATGTGCAAAAACATACTTCTTTCGTGACTTTTCAAGTTTTGAACCTCCGTAACTTCGGCAAAGGAGCTCCAACTACCTTCAAAATTTGACCACAGAATCACCTCAACGAGCTCTTTAACATGACAAATAAGGCTTCATTGTATCTTGGTGAGTTTTCCAGAAAACGAGTAATTTATGTGCACAAACATACTTCTTTCGTGACTTTTCATGTTTTGAACCTCCGTAACTTCGGCAAATGAGCTCCAACTACCTTCAAAATTTGACCACAGAATCACCTCGACGAGCTCTTTGACACGACTAAGAAGGCTTCATTGTATCTTGGTGAGTTTTCTAGAAAACGAGTAATTTATGTGCTCAAACACACATCTTTCGTGACCTTTCAAGATTTGAACCTCCGTAACTTCGGCAAATGTGCTTCAAATTCCGTCAAAAATTGATCATAGAATCACCTCGTTGAGCTCTTCATCATGACTCAGAAGGCTTCATTGTATCTTGGTGAGTTTTTTAGCAAACGAGTAATTTATGTGCACAAACACACATCTTTCGTGACTTTTCAAGCTTTGAACCTCCGTAACTTCGGCAAATGAGCTCCAAATCGCTTCAAAATTTTACCACAGAATCACCTCAACGAGCTCTTTCACACGACTAAGACGGCTTCATTGTCTCTTGGTGAGTTTTCTAGAAAACGAGTAATTTATGTGCACAAACATACTTCTTTCGTGACTTTTCATGTTTTGAACCTCCGTAACTTCGGCAAATGAGCTCCAACTACCTTCAAAATTTGACCACAGAATCACCTCGACGAGCTCTTTGACACGACTAAGAAGGCTTCATTGTATCTTGGTGAGTTTTCTAGAAAACGAGTAATTTATGTGCTCAAACACACATCTTTCGTGACCTTTCAAGATTTGAACCTCCGTAACTTCGGCAAATGTGCTTCAAATTCCGTCAAAAATGATCATAGAATCACCTCGTTGAGCTCTTCATCATGGCTCAGAAGGCTTCATTGTCTCTTGGTGAGTTTTCTAGAAAACGAGTAATTTATGTGCACAAACACACATCTTTCGTGACTTTTCAAGTTTTGAACCTACGTAACTTCGGCAAATGAGCTCCAACTACCTTCAAAATTTGACCACAGAATCACCTCGACGAGCTCTTTAACATGACAAATGAGGCTTCATTGTATCTTGGTGAGTGTTCTAGAAAACGAGTAATTTATGTGCTCAAACACACATCTTTCGTGACTTTTCAAGTTTTGAACCTACGTAACTTCGGCAAATGAGCTCCAACTACCTTCAAAATTTGACCACAGAATCACCTCGACGAGCTCTTTAACATGACAAATGAGGCTTCATTGTATCTTGGTGAGTTTTCTAGAAAACGAGTAATTTATGTGCACAAACACACATCTTTCGTGACTTTTCAAGCTTTGAACCTCCGTAACTTCGGCAAATGAGCTTCAAATCGCTTCAAAATTTTACCAAAGAATCACCTCGACGAGCTCTTGAACAAGACAAATAAGGCTTCATTGTATCTTGGTGAGTTTTCTAGAAAACGAGTGATTTATGTGCACAAACACACTTCGTTCGTGACTTTTCAAGTTTTGAACCTACGTAACTTCGGCAAATGAGCTCCAACTACCTTCAAAATTTGACCACAGAATCACCTCGACAAATAATTTAACACGACTAATAAGGCTTCATTGTATCTTGGTGAGTTTTCTAGAAAACGAGTAATTTATGTGCTCAAACACACATCTTTCGTGACTTTTCAAGTTTTGAACCTACGTAACTTCGGCAAATGAGTTCCAACTACCTTCAAAGTTTGACCACAGAATCACCTCGACGAGCTCTTTAACATGACTCGGAAGGCTTCATTGTATCTTGGTGAGTTTTTTAGAAAACGAGTAATTTATGTGCACAAACACACATCTTTCGTGACTTTTCAAGCTTTGAACCTCCGTAACTTCGGCAAATGAGCTTCAAATCGCTTCAAAATTTTACCAAAGAATCACCTCGACGAGCTCTTGAACAAGACAAATAAGGCTTCATTGTATCTTGGTGAGTTTTCTAGAAAACGAGTGATTTATGTGCACAAACACACTTCGTTCGTGACTTTTCAAGTTTTGAACCTACGTAACTTCGGCAAATGAGCTCCAACTACCTTCAAAATTTGAACACAGAATCACCTCGACGAGTTCTTTAACATGACAAATGAGGCTTCATTGTATCTTGGTGAGTTTTCTAGAAAACGAGTAATTTATGTGCACAAACACACTTCGTTCGTGACTTTTCAAGTTTTGAACCTACGTAACTTCGGCAAATGAGCTCCAACTACTTTCAAAATTTGACCACAGAATCACCTCGACGAGCTCTTTAACATGACAAATAAGGCTTCATTTTATCTTGGTGAGTTTTCCAGAAAACGAGTAATTTATGTGCACAAACACACTTCTTTCGTGACTTTTCAAGCTTTGAACCTCCGTAACTTCTGCAAATGAGCTCCAACTACCTTCAAAATTTTACCACAGAATCATCTCGACGAGCTCTTTAACATGACAAATAAGGCTTCATTGTATTTTGGTGAGTTTTCTAGAAAACTAGTAATTTATGTGCTCAAACACACATCTTTCGTGACTTTTCAAGTTTTGAACCTACGTAACTTCGGCAAATGAGCTCCAACTACCTTCAAAATTTGACCACAGAATCACCTCGACGAGCTTTTTAACATGACAAATAAGGCTTCATTGTATCTTGGAGAGTTTTCCAGAAAACGAGTAATTTATGTGCACAAACACACTTCTTTCGTGACTTTTCAAGCTTTGAACCTCCGTAACTTCGGCAAATGAGCTCCCAATCGCTTCAAAATTTTACCACAGAATCACCTCGACGAGCTCTTTAACATGACAAATAAGGCTTCATTGTATCTTGGTGAGTTTTCTAGAAAACGAGTGATTTATGTGCACAAACACACTTCTTTCGTGACTTTTCAAGCTTTGGACCTCCGTAACTTCGGCAAATGTGCTTCAAATTGCTTAAAAAATTGATCGTAGAATCACCTCGTTGAGCTCTTCATCATGACTCATAAGGCTTCATTGTGTCTTGGTGAGTTTTCCAGAAAACGAGTAATTTATGTGCACAAACACACTTCTTTCGTGACTTTTCAAGCTTTGAACCTCCGTAACTTCTGCAAATGAGCTCCAACTACCTTCAAAATTTTACCACAGAATCATCTCGACGAGCTCTTTAACATGACAAATAAGGCTTCATTGTATCTTGGTGAGTTTTCTAGAAAACTAGTAATTTATGTGCTCAAACACACATCTTTCGTGACTTTTCAAGTTTTGAACCTACGTAACTTCGGCAAATGAGCTCCAACTACCTTCAAAATTTGACCACAGAATCACCTCGACGAGCTTTTTAACATGACAAATAAGGCTTCATTGTATCTTGGTGAGTTTTCCAGAAAACGAGTAATTTATGTGCACAAACACACTTCTTTCGTGACTTTTCAAGCTTTGAACCTCCGTAACTTCGGCAAATGAGCTTCAAATACCTTCAAAATTTGACCACAGAATCACCTCGACGAGTAATTTAACACGACTAATAAGGCTTCATTGTATCTTGGTGAGTTTTCTAGAAAACGAGTGATTTATGTGCACAAACACACATCTTTCGTGACTTTTCAAGATTTGAACCTCCGTAACTTCGGCAAATGTGCTTCAACTTCCGTCAAAAATTGATCATAGAATCACCTCGTTGAGCTCTTCATCATGACTCAGAAGGCTTCATTGTATCTTGGTGAGTTTTCTAGAAAACGAGTAATTTATGTGCTCAAACACACATCTTTCGTGACTTTTCAAGCTTTGAACCTCCGTAACTTCGGCAAATGAGCTCCAAATCGCTTCAAAATTTTACCACAGAATCATCTCGACGAGCTCTTTAACATGACAAATAAGGCTTCATTGTATCTTGGTGAGTTTTCTAGAAAACGAGTAATTTATGTGCACAAACATACTTCTTTCGTGACTTTTCATGTTTTGAACCTCCGTAACTTCGGCAAATGAGCTCCAACTACCTTCAAAATTTGACCACAGAATCACCTCGACGAGCTCTTTGACACGACTAAGAAGGCTTCATTGTATCTTGGTGAGTTTTCTAGAAAACGAGTAATTTATGTGCTCAAACACACATCTTTCGTGACCTTTCAAGATTTGAACCTCCGTAACTTCGGCAAATGTGCTTCAAATTCCGTCAAAAATTGATCATAGAATCACCTCGTTGAGCTCTTCATCATGGCTCAGAAGGCTTCATTGTATCTTGGTGAGTTTTCCAGAAAACGCGTAATTTATGTGCACAAACACACATCTTTCGTGACTTTTCAAGTTTTGAACCTACGTAACTTCGGCAAATGAGCTCCAACTACCTTCAAAATTTGACCACAGAATCACCTCGACGAGCTCTTTAACATGACAAATGAGGCTTCATTGTATCTTGGTGAGTTTTCTAGAAAACGAGTAATTTATGTGCTCAAACACACATCTTTCGTGACTTTTCAAGTTTTGAACCTACGTAACTTCGGCAAATGAGCTCCAACTACCTTCAAAATTTGACCACAGAATCACCTCGACGAGCTCTTTGACACGACTAAGAAGGCTTCATTGTATCTTGGTGAGTTTTCTAGAAAACGAGTAATTTATGTGCACAAACACACATCTTTCGTGACTTTTCAAGCTTTGAACCTCCGTAACTTCGGCAAATGAGCTTCAAATCGCTTCAAAATTTTACCAAAGAATCACCTCGACGAGCTCTTGAACAAGACAAATAAGGCTTCATTGTATCTTGGTGAGTTTTCTAGAAAACGAGTGATTTATGTGCACAAACACACTTCGTTCGTGACTTTTCAAGTTTTGAACCTACGTAACTTCGGCAAATGAGCTCCAACTACCTTCAAAATTTGACCACAGAATCACCTCGACGAGCTCTTTAACATGACAAATAAGGCTTCATTGCATCTTGGTGAGTTTTCCAGAAAACGAGTAATTTATGTGCACAAACATACTTCTTTCGTGACTTTTCAAGTTTTGAACCTCCATAACTTCGGCAAATGAGCTCCAACTACCTTCAAAATTTGACCACAGAATCACCTCGACAAATAATTTAACACGACTAATAAGGCTTCATTGTATCTTGGTGAGTTTTCTAGAAAACGAGTAATTTATGTGCTCAAACACACATCTTTCGTGACTTTTCAAGTTTTGAACCTACGTAACTTCGGCAAATGAGCTCCAACTACCTTCAAAGTTTGACCACAGAATCACCTCGACGAGCTCTTTAACATGACTCGGAAGGCTTCATTGTATCTTGGTGAGTTTTTTAGAAAACGAGTAATTTATGTGCACAAACACACATCTTTCGTGACTTTTCAAGCTTTGAACCTCCGTAACTTCGGCAAATGAGCTTCAAATCGCTTCAAAATTTTACCAAAGAATCACCTCGACGAGCTCTTGAACAAGACAAATAAGGCTTCATTGTATCTTGGTGAGTTTTCTAGAAAACGAGTAATTTATGTGCTCAAACACACATCTTTCGTGACTTTTCAAGTTTTGAACCTACGTAACTTCGGCAAATGAGCTCCAAATCGCTTCAAAATTTTACCAGAGAATCACCTCGACGAGCTCTTTAACATGACAAATAAGGCTTCATTGTATCTTGGTGAGTTTTCTAGAAAACGAGTAATTTATGTGCTCAAACACACATCGTTCGTGACTTTTCAAGCTTTGAACCTCCGTAACTTCGGCAAATGAGCTCCAAATCGCTTCAAAATTTTACCACAGAATCATCTCGACGAGCTCTTTAACATGACAAATAAGGCTTCATTGTATCTTGGTGAGTTTTCTAGAAAACGAGTAATTTATGTGCTCAAACACACATCTTTCGTGACTTTTCAAGTTTTGAACCTACGTAACTTCGGCAAATGAGCTCCAAATCGCTTCAAAATTTTACCACAGAATCACCTCGACGAGCTCTTTAACATGACAAATAAGGCTTCATTGTATCTTGGTGAGTTTTCTAGAAAACGAGTAATTTATGTGCTCAAACACACATCTTTCGTGACTTTTCAAGCTTTGAACCTCCGTAACTTCGGCAAATGAGCTCCAAATCGCTTCAAAATTTTACCACAGAATCATCTCGACGAGCTCTTTAACATGACAAATAAGGCTTCATTGTATCTTGGTGAGTTTTCTAGAAAACGAGTAATTTATGTGCACAAACATACTTCTTTCGTGACTTTTCATGTTTTGAACCTCCGTAACTTCGGCAAATGAGCTCCAACTACCTTCAAAATTTGACCACAGAATCACCTCGACGAGCTCTTTGACACGACTAAGAAGGCTTCATTGTATCTTGGTGAGTTTTCTAGAAAACGAGTAATTTATGTGCTCAAACACACATCTTTCGTGACCTTTCAAGATTTGAACCTCCGTAACTTCGGCAAATGTGCTTCAAATTCCGTCAAAAATTGATCATAGAATCACCTCGTTGAGCTCTTCATCATGGCTCAGAAGGCTTCATTGTATCTTGGTGAGTTTTCCAGAAAACGCGTAATTTATGTGCACAAACACACATCTTTCGTGACTTTTCAAGTTTTGAACCTACGTAACTTCGGCAAATGAGCTCCAACTACCTTCAAAATTTGACCACAGAATCACCTCGACGAGCTCTTTAACATGACAAATGAGGCTTCATTGTATCTTGGTGAGTTTTCTAGAAAACGAGTAATTTATGTGCTCAAACACACATCTTTCGTGACTTTTCAAGTTTTGAACCTACGTAACTTCGGCAAATGAGCTCCAACTACCTTCAAAATTTGACCACAGAATCACATCGACGAGCTCTTTGACACGACTAAGAAGGCTTCATTGTATCTTGGTGAGTTTTCTAGAAAACGAGTAATTTATGTGCACAAACACACATCTTTCGTGACTTTTCAAGCTTTGAACCTCCGTAACTTCGGCAAATGAGCTTCAAATCGCTTCAAAATTTTACCAAAGAATCACCTCGACGAGCTCTTGAACAAGACAAATAAGGGTTCATTGTATCTTGGTGAGTTTTCTAGAAAACGAGTGATTTATGTGCACAAACACACTTCGTTCGTGACTTTTCAAGTTTTGAACCTACGTAACTTCGGCAAATGAGCTCCAACTACCTTCAAAATTTGACCACAGAATCACCTCGACGAGCTCTTTAACATGACAAATAAGGCTTCATTGCATCTTGGTGAGTTTTCCAGAAAACGAGTAATTTATGTGCACAAACATACTTCTTTCGTGACTTTTCAAGTTTTGAACCTCCATAACTTCGGCAAATGAGCTCCAACTACCTTCAAAATTTGACCACAGAATCACCTCGACAAATAATTTAACACGACTAATAAGGCTTCATTGTATCTTGGTGAGTTTTCTAGAAAACGAGTAATTTATGTGCTCAAACACACATCTTTCGTGACTTTTCAAGTTTTGAACCTACGTAACTTCGGCAAATGAGCTCCAACTACCTTCAAAGTTTGACCACAGAATCACCTCGACGAGCTCTTTAACATGACTCGGAAGGCTTCATTGTATCTTGGTGAGTTTTTTAGAAAACGAGTAATTTATGTGCACAAACACACATCTTTCGTGACTTTTCAAGCTTTGAACCTCCGTAACTTCGGCAAATGAGCTTCAAATCGCTTCAAAATTTTACCAAAGAATCACCTCGACGAGCTCTTGAACAAGACAAATAAGGCTTCATTGTATCTTGGTGAGTTTTCTAGAAAACGAGTGATTTATGTGCACAAACACACTTCGTTCGTGACTTTTCAAGTTTTGAACCTACGTAACTTCGGCAAATGAGCTCCAACTACCTTCAAAATTTGAACACAGAATCACCTCGACGAGTTCTTTAACATGACAAATGAGGCTTCATTGTATCTTGGTGAGTTTTCTAGAAAACGAGTAATTTATGTGCACAAACACACTTCGTTCGTGACTTTTCAAGTTTTGAACCTACGTAACTTCGGCAAATGAGCTCCAACTACTTTCAAAATTTGACCACAGAATCACCTCGACGAGCTCTTTAACATGACAAATAAGGCTTCATTTTATCTTGGTGAGTTTTCCAGAAAACGAGTAATTTATGTGCACAAACACACTTCTTTCGTGACTTTTCAAGCTTTGAACCTCCGTAACTTCTGCAAATGAGCTCCAACTACCTTCAAAATTTTACCACAGAATCATCTCGACGAGCTCTTTAACATGACAAATAAGGCTTCATTGTATCTTGGTGAGTTTTCTAGAAAACTAGTAATTTATGTGCTCAAACACACATCTTTCGTGACTTTTCAAGTTTTGAACCTACGTAACTTCGGCAAATGAGCTCCAACTACCTTCAAAATTTGACCACAGAATCACCTCGACGAGCTTTTTAACATGACAAATAAGGCTTCGTTGTATCTTGGTGAGTTTTCCAGAAAACGAGTAATTTATGTGCACAAACACACTTCTTTCGTGACTTTTCAAGCTTTGAACCTCCGTAACTTCGGCAAATGAGCTCCCAATCGCTTCAAAATTTTACCACAGAATCACCTCGACGAGCGCTTTAACATGACAAATAAGGCTTCATTGTATCTTGGTGAGTTTTCTAGAAAACGAGTGATTTATGTGCACAAACACACTTCTTTCGTGACTTTTCAAGCTTTGGACCTCCGTAACTTCGGCAAATGTGCTTCAAATTGCTTAAAAAATTGATCATAGAATCACCTCGTTGAGCTCTTCATCATGACTCATAAGGCTTCATTGTGTCTTGGTGAGTTTTCCAGAAAACGAGTAATTTATGTGCACAAACACACTTCTTTCGTGACTTTTCAAGCTTTGAACCTACGTAACTTCGGCAAATGAGCTCCAACTACTTTCAAAATTTGACCACAGAATCACCTCGACGAGCTCTTTAACATGACAAATAAGGCTTCATTTTATCTTGGTGAGTTTTCCAGAAAACGAGTAATTTATGTGCACAAACACACTTCTTTCGTGACTTTTCAAGCTTTGAACCTCCGTAACTTCTGCAAATGAGCTCCAACTACCTTCAAAATTTTACCACAGAATCATCTCGACGAGCTCTTTAACATGACAAATAAGGCTTCATTGTATCTTGGTGAGTTTTCCAGAAAACGAGTAATTTATGTGCACAAACACACTTCTTTCGTGACTTTTCAAGCTTTGGACCTCCGTAACTTCGGCAAATGAGCTTCAAATACCTTCAAAATTTGACCACAGAATCACCTCGACGAGTAATTTAACACGACTAATAAGGCTTCATTGTATCTTGGTGAGTTTTCTAGAAAACGAGTGATTTATGTGCACAAACACACATCTTTCGTGACTTTTCAAGATTTGAACCTCCGTAACTTCGGCAAATGTGCTTCAACTTCCGTCAAAAATTGATCATAGAATCACCTCGTTGAGCTCTTCATCATGACTCAGAAGGCTTCATTGTATCTTGGTGAGTTTTCTAGAAAACGAGTAATTTATGTGCTCAAACACACATCTTTCGTGACTTTTCAAGCTTTGAACCTCCGTAACTTCGGCAAATGAGCTCCAAATCGCTTCAAAATTTTACCACAGAATCATCTCGACGAGCTCTTTAACATGACAAATAAGGCTTCATTGTATCTTGGTGAGTTTTCTAGAAAACGAGTAATTTATGTGCTCAAACACACATCTTTCTTGACTTTTCAAGTTTTGAACCTACGTAACTTCGGCAAATGAGCTCCAAATCGCTTCAAAATTTTACCACAGAATCACCTCGACGAGCTCTTTAACATGACAAATAAGGCTTCATTGTATCTTGGTGAGTTTTCTAGAAAACGAGTAATTTATGTGCTCAAACACACATCTTTCGTGACTTTTCAAGCTTTGAACCTCCGTAACTTCGGCAAATGAGCTCCAAATCGCTTCAAAATTTTACCACAGAATCATCTCGACGAGCTCTTTAACATGACACATAAGGCTTCATTGTATCTTGGTGAGTTTTCTAGAAAACGAGTAATTTATGTGCTCAAACACACATCTTTCGTGACTTTTCAAGTTTTGAACCTACGTAACTTCGGCAAATGAGCTCCAAATCGCTTCAAAATTTTACCACAGAATCACCTCGACGAGCTCTTTAACATGACAAATAAGGCTTCATTGTATCTTGGTGAGTTTTCTAGAAAACGAGTAATTTATGTGCTCAAACACACATCTTTCGTGACTTTTCAAGCTTTGAACCTCCGTAACTTCGGCAAATGAGCTCCAAATCGCTTCAAAATTTTACCACAGAATCATCTCGACGAGCTCTTTAACATGACAAATAAGGCTTCATTGTATCTTGGTGAGTTTTCCAGAAAACGAGTAATTTATGTGCACAAACACACTTCTTTCGTGACTTTTCAAGCTTTGAACCTCCGTAACTTCGGCAAAGGAGCTCCAACTACCTTCAAAATTTGACCACAGAATCACATCGACGAACTCTTTTTAACACAGTTAAGAAGGCTTCATTGTATCTTGGTGAGTTTTCTAGAAAACGAGTGATTTATGTGCACAAACACACTTCTTTCGTGACTTTTCAAGCTTTGGACCTCCGTAACTTCGGCAAATGTGCTTCAAATTGCTTAAAAAATTGATCATAGAATCACCTCGTTGAGCTCTTCATCATGACTCATAAGGCTTCATTGTATCTTGGTGAGTTTTCCAGAAAACGAGTAATTTATGTGCACAAACACACTTCTTTCGTGACTTTTCAAGCTTTGAACCTCCGTAACTTCGGCAAAGGAGCTCCAACTACCTTCAAAATTTGACCACAGAATCACCTCGACGAGCTCTTTAACATGACAAATAAGGCTTCATTGTATCTTGGTGAGTTTTCTAGAAAACGAGTGATTTATGTGCACAAACACACTTCGTTCGTGACTTTTCAAGCTTTGAACCTCCGTAACTTCGGCAAATGAGCTTCAAATACCTTCAAAATTTTACCACAGAATCACCTCAACGAGCTCTTTCACACGACTAAGACGGCTTCATTGTATCTTGGTGAGTTTTCTAGAAAACGAGTAATTTATGTGCACAAACATACTTCTTTCGTGACTTTTCAAGTTTTGAACCTACGTAACTTCGGCAAATGAGCTCCAACTACCTTCAAAATTTGACCACAGAATCACCTCGACGAGCTCTTTAACATGACAAATAAGGCTTCATTGTAGCTTGGTGAGTTTTCTAGAAAACGAGTGATTTATGTGCACAAACACACTTCTTTCGTGACTTTTCAAGCTTTGGACCTCTGTAACTTCGGCAAATGTGCTTCAATTTGCTTAAAAAATTGATCATAGAATCACCTCGTTGAGCTCTTCATCATGACTCATAAGGCTTCATTGTGTCTTGGTGAGTTTTCCAGAAAACGAGTAATTTATGTGCAAAAACATACTTCTTTCGTGACTTTTCAAGTTTTGAACCTCCGTAACTTCGGCAAAGGAGCTCCAACTACCTTCAAAATTTGACCACAGAATCACCTCAATGAGCTCTTTAACATGACAAATAAGGCTTCATTGTATCTTGGTGAGTTTTCCAGAAAACGAGTAATTTATGTGCACAAACATACTTCTTTCGTGACTTTTCAAGTTTTGAACCTCCGTAACTTCGGCAAAGGAGCTCCAACTACCTTCAAAATTTGACCACAGAATCACCTCAACGAGCTCTTTAACATGACAAATAAGGCTTCATTGTATCTTGGTGAGTTTTCCAGAAAACGAGTAATTTATGTGCACAAACACACTTCTTTCGTGACTTTTCAAGCTTTGAACCTCCGTAACTTCGGCAAAGGAGCTCCAACTACCTTCAAAATTTGACCACAGAATCACATCGACGAACTCTTTTTAACACAGTTAAGAAGGCTTCATTGTATCTTGGTGAGTTTTCTAGAAAACGAGTGATTTATGTGCACAAACACACTTCTTTCGTGACTTTTCAAGCTTTGGACCTCCGTAACTTCGGCAAATGTGCTTCAAATTGCTTAAAAAATTGATCATAGAATCACCTCGTTGAGCTCTTCATCATGACTCATAAGGCTTCATTGTATCTTGGTGAGTTTTCCAGAAAACGAGTAATTTATGTGCACAAACACACTTCTTTCGTGACTTTTCAAGCTTTGAACCTCCGTAACTTCGGCAAAGGAGCTCCAACTACCTTCAAAATTTGACCACAGAATCACCTCGACGAGCTCTTTAACATGACAAATAAGGCTTCATTGTAGCTTGGTGAGTTTTCTAGAAAACGAGTGATTTATGTGCACAAACACACTTCTTTCGTGACTTTTCAAGCTTTGGACCTCCGTAACTTCGGCAAATGTGCTTCAAATTGCTTAAAAAATTGATCATAGAATCACCTCGTTGAGCTCTTCATCATGACTCATAAGGCTTCATTGTGTCTTGGTGAGTTTTCCAGAAAACGAGTAATTTATGTGCAAAAACATACTTCTTTCGTGACTTTTCAAGTTTTGAACCTCCGTAACTTCGGCAAAGGAGCTCCAACTACCTTCAAAATTTGACCACAGAATCACCTCAACGAGCTCTTTAACATGACAAATAAGGCTTCATTGTATCTTGGTGAGTTTTCCAGAAAACGAGTAATTTATGTGCAAAAACATACTTCTTTCGTGACTTTTCAAGTTTTGAACCTCCGTAACTTCGGCAAAGGAGCTCCAACTACCTTCAAAATTTGACCACAGAATCACCTCAACGAGCTCTTTAACATGACAAATAAGGCTTCATTGTATCTTGGTGAGTTTTCTAGAAAACGAGTAATTTATGTGCTCAAACACACATCTTTCGTGACTTTTCAAGTTTTGAACCTACGTAACTTCGGCAAATGAGCTCCAAATCGCTTCAAAATTTTACCACAGAATCACCTCGACGAGCTCTTTAACATGACAAATAAGGCTTCATTGTATCTTGGTGAGTTTTCTAGAAAACGAGTAATTTATGTGCTCAAACACACATCTTTCGTGACTTTTCAAGCTTTGAACCTCCGTAACTTCGGCAAATGAGCTCCAAATCGCTTCAAAATTTTACCACAGAATCATCTCGACGAGCTCTTTAACATGACAAATAAGGCTTCATTGTATCTTGGTGAGTTTTCTAGAAAACGAGTAATTTATGTGCTCAAACACACATCTTTCGTGACTTTTCAAGTTTTGAACCTACGTAACTTCGGCAAATGAGCTCTAAATCGCTTCAAAATTTTACCACAGAATCACCTCGACGAGCTCTTTAACATGACAAATAAGGCTTCATTGTATCTTGGTGAGTTTTCTAGAAAACGAGTAATTTATGTGCTCAAACACACATCTTTCGTGACTTTTCAAGCTTTGAACCTCCGTAACTTCGGCAAATGAGCTCCAAATCGCTTCAAAATTTTACCACAGAATCATCTCGACGAGCTCTTTAACATGACAAATAAGGCTTCATTGTATCTTGGTGAGTTTTCCAGAAAACGAGTAATTTATGTGCACAAACACACTTCTTTCGTGACTTTTCAAGCTTTGAACCTCCGTAACTTCGGCAAAGGAGCTCCAACTACCTTCAAAATTTGACCACAGAATCACATCGACGAACTCTTTTTAACACAGTTAAGAAGGCTTCATTGTATCTTGGTGAGTTTTCTAGAAAACGAGTGATTTATGTGCACAAACACACTTCTTTCGTGACTTTTCAAGCTTTGGACCTCCGTAACTTCGGCAAATGTGCTTCAAATTGCTTAAAAAATTGATCATAGAATCACCTCGTTGAGCTCTTCATCATGACTCATAAGGCTTCATTGTATCTTGGTGAGTTTTCCAGAAAACGAGTAATTTATGTGCACAAACACACTTCTTTCGTGACTTTTCAAGCTTTGAACCTCCGTAACTTCGGCAAAGGAGCTCCAACTACCTTCAAAATTTGACCACAGAATCACATCGACGAACTCTTTTTAACACAGTTAAGAAGGCTTCATTGTATCTTGGTGAGTTTTCTAGAAAACGAGTGATTTATGTGCACAAACACACTTCTTTCGTGACTTTTCAAGCTTTGGACCTCCGTAACTTCGGCAAATGTGCTTCAAATTGCTTAAAAAATTGATCATAGAATCACCTCGTTGAGCTCTTCATCATGACTCATAAGGCTTCATTGTATCTTGGTGAGTTTTCTAGAAAACGAGTAATTTATGTGCAAAAACATACTTCTTTCGTGACTTTTCAAGTTTTGAACCTCCGTAACTTCGGCAAAGGAGCTCCAACTACCTTCAAAATTTGACCACAGAATCACCTCAACGAGCTCTTTAACATGACAAATAAGGCTTCATTGTATCTTGGTGAGTTTTCTAGAAAACGAGTAATTTATGTGCTCAAACACACATCTTTCGTGACTTTTCAAGTTTTGAACCTACGTAACTTCGGCAAATGAGCTCCAAATCGCTTCAAAATTTTACCACAGAATCACCTCGACGAGCTCTTTAACATGACAAATAAGGCTTCATTGTATCTTGGTGAGTTTTCTAGAAAACGAGTAATTTATGTGCTCAAACACACATCTTTCGTGACTTTTCAAGCTTTGAACCTCCGTAACTTCGGCAAATGAGCTCCAAATCGCTTCAAAATTTTACCACAGAATCATCTCGACGAGCTCTTTAACATGACAAATAAGGCTTCATTGTATCTTGGTGAGTTTTCCAGAAAACGAGTAATTTATGTGCACAAACACACTTCTTTCGTGACTTTTCAAGCTTTGAACCTCCGTAACTTCGGCAAAGGAGCTCCAACTACCTTCAAAATTTGACCACAGAATCACATCGACGAACTCTTTTTAACCCAGTTAAGAAGGCTTCATTGTATCTTGGTGAGTTTTCTAGAAAACGAGTGATTTATGTGCACAAACACACTTCTTTCGTGACTTTTCAAGCTTTGGACCTCCGTAACTTCGGCAAATGTGCTTCAAATTGCTTAAAAAATTGATCATAGAATCACCTCGTTGAGCTCTTCATCATGACTCATAAGGCTTCATTGTATCTTGGTGAGTTTTCCAGAAAACGAGTAATTTATGTGCACAAACACACTTCTTTCGTGACTTTTCAAGCTTTGAACCTCCGTAACTTCGGCAAAGGAGCTCCAACTACCTTCAAAATTTGACCACAGAATCACCTCGACGAGCTCTTTGACACGACTAAGAAGGCTTCATTGTATCTTGGTGAGTTTTCTAGAAAACGAGTAATTTATGTGCACAAACATACTTCTTTCGTGACTTTTCAAGTTTTGAACCTACGTAACTTCGGCAAATGAGCTCCAACTACCTTCAAAATTTGACCACAGAATCACCTCGACGAGCTCTTTAACATGACAAATAAGGCTTCATTGTAGCTTGGTGAGTTTTCTAGAAAACGAGTGATTTATGTGGACAAACACACTTCTTTCGTGACTTTTCAAGCTTTGGACCTCCGTAACTTCGGCAAATGAGCTCCAAATCGCTTCAAAATTTTACCACAGAATCACCTCGACGAGCTCTTTAACATGACAAATAAGGCTTCATTGTATCTTGGTGAGTTTTCTAGAAAACGAGTAATTTATGTGCTCAAACACACATCTTTCGTGACTTTTCAAGCTTTGAACCTCCGTAACTTCGGCAAATGAGCTCCAAATCGCTTCAAAATTTTACCACAGAATCATCTCGACGAGCTCTTTAACATGACAAATAAGGCTTCATTGTATCTTGGTGAGTTTTCCAGAAAACGAGTAATTTATGTGCACAAACACACTTCTTTCGTGACTTTTCAAGCTTTGAACCTCCGTAACTTCGGCAAAGGAGCTCCAACTACCTTCAAAATTTGACCACAGAATCACATCGACGAACTCTTTTTAACACAGTTAAGAAGGCTTCATTGTATCTTGGTGAGTTTTCTAGAAAACGAGTGATTTATGTGCACAAACACACTTCTTTCGTGACTTTTCAAGCTTTGGACCTCCGTAACTTCGGCAAATGTGCTTCAAATTGCTTAAAAAATTGATCATAGAATCACCTCGTTGAGCTCTTCATCATGACTCATAAGGCTTCATTGTATCTTGGTGAGTTTTCCAGAAAACGAGTAATTTATGTGCACAAACACACTTCTTTCGTGACTTTTCAAGCTTTGAACCTCCGTAACTTCGGCAAAGGAGCTCCAACTACCTTCAAAATTTGACCACAGAATCACCTCGACGAGCTCTTTGACACGACTAAGAAGGCTTCATTGTATCTTGGTGAGTTTTCTAGAAAACGAGTAATTTATGTGCACAAACATACTTCTTTCGTGACTTTTCAAGTTTTGAACCTACGTAACTTCGGCAAATGAGCTCCAACTACCTTCAAAATTTGACCACAGAATCACCTCGACGAGCTCTTTAACATGACAAATAAGGCTTCATTGTATCTTGGTGAGTTTTCTAGAAAACGAGTAATTTATGTGCTCAAACACACATCTTTCGTGACTTTTCAAGTTTTGAACCTACGTAACTTCGGCAAATGAGCTCCAACTACCTTCAAAATTTGACCACAGAATCACCTCGACGAGCTCTTTGACACGACTAAGAAGGCTTCATTGTATCTTGGTGAGTTTTCTAGAAAACGAGTAATTTATGTGCACAAACATACTTCTTTCGTGACTTTTCAAGTTTTGAACCTACGTAACTTCGGCAAATGAGCTCCAACTACCTTCAAAATTTGACCACAGAATCACCTCGACGAGCTCTTTAACATGACAAATAAGGCTTCATTGTAGCTTGGTGAGTTTTCTAGAAAACGAGTGATTTATGTGGACAAACACACTTCTTTCGTGACTTTTCAAGCTTTGGACCTCCGTAACTTCGGCAAATGAGCTCCAAATCGCTTCAAAATTTTACCACAGAATCACCTCGACGAGCTCTTTAACATGACAAATAAGGCTTCATTGTATCTTGGTGAGTTTTCTAGAAAACGAGTAATTTATGTGCTCAAACACACATCTTTCGTGACTTTTCAAGCTTTGAACCTCCGTAACTTCGGCAAATGAGCTCCAAATCGCTTCAAAATTTTACCACAGAATCATCTCGACGAGCTCTTTAACATGACAAATAAGGCTTCATTGTATCTTGGTGAGTTTTCCAGAAAACGAGTAATTTATGTGCACAAACACACTTCTTTCGTGACTTTTCAAGCTTTGAACCTCCGTAACTTCGGCAAAGGAGCTCCAACTACCTTCAAAATTTGACCACAGAATCACATCGACGAACTCTTTTTAACACAGTTAAGAAGGCTTCATTGTATCTTGGTGAGTTTTCTAGAAAACGAGTGATTTATGTGCACAAACACACTTCTTTCGTGACTTTTCAAGCTTTGGACCTCCGTAACTTCGGCAAATGTGCTTCAAATTGCTTAAAAAATTGATCATAGAATCACCTCGTTGAGCTCTTCATCATGACTCATAAGGCTTCATTGTATCTTGGTGAGTTTTCCAGAAAACGAGTAATTTATGTGCACAAACACACTTCTTTCGTGACTTTTCAAGCTTTGAACCTCCGTAACTTCGGCAAAGGAGCTCCAACTACCTTCAAAATTTGACCACAGAATCACATCGACGAACTCTTTTTAACACAGTTAAGAAGGCTTCATTGTATCTTGGTGAGTTTTCTAGAAAACGAGTGATTTATGTGCACAAACACACTTCTTTCGTGACTTTTCAAGCTTTGGACCTCCGTAACTTCGGCAAATGTGCTTCAAATTGCTTAAAAAATTGATCATAGAATCACCTCGTTGAGCTCTTCATCATGACTCATAAGGCTTCATTGTATCTTGGTGAGTTTTCCAGAAAACGAGTAATTTATGTGCACAAACACACTTCTTTCGTGACTTTTCAAGCTTTGAACCTCCGTAACTTCGGCAAAGGAGCTCCAACTACCTTCAAAATTTGACCACAGAATCACCTCGACGAGCTCTTTGACACGACTAAGAAGGCTTCATTGTATCTTGGTGAGTTTTCTAGAAAACGAGTAATTTATGTGCACAAACATACTTCTTTCGTGACTTTTCAAGTTTTGAACCTACGTAACTTCGGCAAATGAGCTCCAACTACCTTCAAAATTTGACCACAGAATCACCTCGACGAGCTCTTTAACATGACAAATAAGGCTTCATTGTATCTTGGTGAGTTTTCTAGAAAACGAGTAATTTATGTGCTCAAACACACATCTTTCGTGACTTTTCAAGTTTTGAACCTACGTAACTTCGGCAAATGAGCTCCAACTACCTTCAAAATTTGACCACAGAATCACCTCGACGAGCTCTTTGACACGACTAAGAAGGCTTCATTGTATCTTGGTGAGTTTTCTAGAAAACGAGTAATTTATGTGCACAAACATACTTCTTTCGTGACTTTTCAAGTTTTGAACCTACGTAACTTCGGCAAATGAGCTCCAACTACCTTCAAAATTTGACCACAGAATCACCTCGACGAGCTCTTTAACATGACAAATAAGGCTTCATTGTAGCTTGGTGAGTTTTCTAGAAAACGAGTGATTTATGTGGACAAACACACTTCTTTCGTGACTTTTCAAGCTTTGGACCTCCGTAACTTCGGCAAATGAGCTCCAAATCGCTTCAAAATTTTACCACAGAATCACCTCGACGAGCTCTTTAACATGACAAATAAGGCTTCATTGTATCTTGGTGAGTTTTCTAGAAAACGAGTAATTTATGTGCTCAAACACACATCTTTTGTGACTTTTCAAGCTTTGAACCTCCGTAACTTCGGCAAATGAGCTCCAAATCGCTTCAAAATTTTACCACAGAATCATCTCGACGAGCTCTTTAACATGACAAATAAGGCTTCATTGTATCTTGGTGAGTTTTCCAGAAAACGAGTAATTTATGTGCACAAACACACTTCTTTCGTGACTTTTCAAGCTTTGAACCTCCGTAACTTCGGCAAAGGAGCTCCAACTACCTTCAAAATTTGACCACAGAATCACATCGACGAACTCTTTTTAACACAGTTAAGAAGGCTTCATTGTATCTTGGTGAGTTTTCTAGAAAACGAGTGATTTATGTGCACAAACACACTTCTTTCGTGACTTTTCAAGCTTTGGACCTCCGTAACTTCGGCAAATGTGCTTCAAATTGCTTAAAAAATTGATCATAGAATCACCTCGTTGAGCTCTTCATCATGACTCATAAGGCTTCATTGTATCTTGGTGAGTTTTCCAGAAAACGAGTAATTTATGTGCACAAACACACTTCTTTCGTGACTTTTCAAGCTTTGAACCTCCGTAACTTCGGCAAAGGAGCTCCAACTACCTTCAAAATTTGACCACAGAATCACATCGACGAACTCTTTTTAACACAGTTAAGAAGGCTTCATTGTATCTTGGTGAGTTTTCTAGAAAACGAGTGATTTATGTGCACAAACACACTTCTTTCGTGACTTTTCAAGCTTTGGACCTCCGTAACTTCGGCAAATGTGCTTCAAATTGCTTAAAAAATTGATCATAGAATCACCTCGTTGAGCTCTTCATCATGACTCATAAGGCTTCATTGTATCTTGGTGAGTTTTCCAGAAAACGAGTAATTTATGTGCACAAACACACTTCTTTCGTGACTTTTCAAGCTTTGAACCTCCGTAACTTCGGCAAAGGAGCTCCAACTACCTTCAAAATTTGACCACAGAATCACCTCGACGAGCTCTTTGACACGACTAAGAAGGCTTCATTGTATCTTGGTGAGTTTTCTAGAAAACGAGTAATTTATGTGCACAAACATACTTCTTTCGTGACTTTTCAAGTTTTGAACCTACGTAACTTCGGCAAATGAGCTCCAACTACCTTCAAAATTTGACCACAGAATCACCTCGACGAGCTCTTTAACATGACAAATAAGGCTTCATTGTATCTTGGTGAGTTTTCTAGAAAACGAGTAATTTATGTGCTCAAACACACATCTTTCGTGACTTTTCAAGTTTTGAACCTACGTAACTTCGGCAAATGAGCTCCAACTACCTTCAAAATTTGACCACAGAATCACCTCGACGAGCTCTTTGACACGACTAAGAAGGCTTCATTGTATCTTGGTGAGTTTTCTAGAAAACGAGTAATTTATGTGCACAAACATACTTCTTTCGTGACTTTTCAAGTTTTGAACCTACGTAACTTCGGCAAATGAGCTCCAACTACCTTCAAAATTTGACCACAGAATCACCTCGACGAGCTCTTTAACATGACAAATAAGGCTTCATTGTAGCTTGGTGAGTTTTCTAGAAAACGAGTGATTTATGTGGACAAACACACTTCTTTCGTGACTTTTCAAGCTTTGGACCTCCGTAACTTCGGCAAATGTGCTTCAAATTGCTTAAAAAATTGATCATAGAATCACCTCGTTGAGCTCTTCATCATGACTCATAAGGCTTCATTGTGTCTTGGTGAGTTTTCCAGAAAACGAGTAATTTATGTGCAAAAACATACTTCTTTCGTGACTTTTCAAGTTTTGAACCTCCGTAACTTCGGCAAAGGAGCTCCAACTACCTTCAAAATTTGACCACAGAATCACCTCAACGAGCTCTTTAACATGACAAATAAGGCTTCATTGTATCTTGGTGAGTTTTCCAGAAAACGAGTAATTTATGTGCACAAACACACTTCGTTCGTGACTTTTCAAGCTTTGAACCTCCGTAACTTCTGCAAATGAGCTTCAAATACCTTCAAAATTTGACCACAGAATCACCTCGACGAGCTCTTTAACATGACAAATAAGGCTTCATTGTATCTTGGTGAGTTTTCTAGAAAACGAGTAATTTATGTGCTCAAACACACATCTTTCGTGACTTTTCAAGTTTTGAACCTACGTAACTTCGGCAAATGAGCTCCAAATCGCTTCAAAATTTTACCACAGAATCACCTCGACGAGCTCTTTAACATGACAAATAAGGCTTCATTGTATCTTGGTGAGTTTTCTAGAAAACGAGTAATTTATGTGCTCAAACACACATCTTTCGTGACTTTTCAAGCTTTGAACCTCCGTAACTTCGGCAAATGAGCTCCAAATCGCTTCAAAATTTTACCACAGAATCATCTCGACGAGCTCTTTAACATGACAAATAAGGCTTCATTGTATCTTGGTGAGTTTTCTAGAAAACGAGTAATTTATGTGCTCAAACACACATCTTTCGTGACTTTTCAAGTTTTGAACCTACGTAACTTCGGCAAATGAGCTCTAAATCGCTTCAAAATTTTACCACAGAATCACCTCGACGAGCTCTTTAACATGACAAATAAGGCTTCATTGTATCTTGGTGAGTTTTCTAGAAAACGAGTAATTTATGTGCTCAAACACACATCTTTCGTGACTTTTCAAGCTTTGAACCTCCGTAACTTCGGCAAATGAGCTCCAACTACCTTCAAAATTTGACCACAGAATCACATCGACGAACTCTTTTTAACACAGTTAAGAAGGCTTCATTGTATCTTGGTGAGTTTTCCAGAAAACGAGTAATTTATGTGCACAAACACACTTCTTTCGTGACTTTTCAAGCTTTGAACCTCCGTAACTTCGGCAAAGGAGCTCCAACTACCTTCAAAATTTGACCACAGAATCACATCGACGAACTCTTTTTAACACAGTTAAGAAGGCTTCATTGTATCTTGGTGAGTTTTCTAGAAAACGAGTGATTTATGTGCACAAACACACTTCTTTCGTGACTTTTCAAGCTTTGGACCTCCGTAACTTCGGCAAATGTGCTTCAAATTGCTTAAAAAATTGATCATAGAATCACCTCGTTGAGCTCTTCATCATGACTCATAAGGCTTCATTGTATCTTGGTGAGTTTTCCAGAAAACGAGTAATTTATGTGCACAAACACACTTCTTTCGTGACTTTTCAAGCTTTGAACCTCCGTAACTTCGGCAAAGGAGCTCCAACTACCTTCAAAATTTGACCACAGAATCACATCGACGAACTCTTTTTAACACAGTTAAGAAGGCTTCATTGTATCTTGGTGAGTTTTCTAGAAAACGAGTGATTTATGTGCACAAACACACTTCTTTCGTGACTTTTCAAGCTTTGGACCTCCGTAACTTCGGCAAATGTGCTTCAAATTGCTTAAAAAATTGATCATAGAATCACCTCGTTGAGCTCTTCATCATGACTCATAAGGCTTCATTGTATCTTGGTGAGTTTTCTAGAAAACGAGTAATTTATGTGCTCAAACACACATCTTTCGTGACTTTTCAAGTTTTGAACCTACGTAACTTCGGCAAATGAGCTCCAAATCGCTTCAAAATTTTACCACAGAATCACCTCGACGAGCTCTTTAACATGACAAATAAGGCTTCATTGTATCTTGGTGAGTTTTCTAGAAAACGAGTAATTTATGTGCTCAAACACACATCTTTCGTGACTTTTCAAGCTCTGAACCTCCGTAACTTCGGCAAATGAGCTCCAAATCGCTTCAAAATTTTACCACAGAATCATCTCGACGAGCTCTTTAACATGACAAATAAGGCTTCATTGTATCTTGGTGAGTTTTCTAGAAAACGAGTAATTTATGTGCTCAAACATACTTCTTTCGTGACTTTTCAAGCTTTGAACCTCCGTAACTTCGGCAAAGGAGCTCCAACTACCTTCAAAATTTGACCACAGAATCACCTCGACGAGCTCTTTGACACGACTAAGAAGGCTTCATTGTATCTTGGTGAGTTTTCTAGAAAACGAGTAATTTATGTGCACAAACATACTTCTTTCGTGACTTTTCAAGTTTTGAACCTACGTAACTTCGGCAAATGAGCTCCAACTACCTTCAAAATTTGACCACAGAATCACCTCGACGAGCTCTTTAACATGACAAATAAGGCTTCATTGTATCTTGGTGAGTTTTCTAGAAAACGAGTAATTTATGTGCTCAAACACACATCTTTCGTGACTTTTCAAGTTTTGAACCTACGTAACTTCGGCAAATGAGCTCCAACTACCTTCAAAATTTGACCACAGAATCACCTCGACGAGCTCTTTGACACGACTAAGAAGGCTTCATTGTATCTTGGTGAGTTTTCTAGAAAACGAGTAATTTATGTGCACAAACATACTTCTTTCGTGACTTTTCAAGTTTTGAACCTACGTAACTTCGGCAAATGAGCTCCAACTACCTTCAAAATTTGACCACAGAATCACCTCGACGAGCTCTTTAACATGACAAATAAGGCTTCATTGTAGCTTGGTGAGTTTTCTAGAAAACGAGTGATTTATGTGGACAAACACACTTCTTTCGTGACTTTTCAAGCTTTGGACCTCCGTAACTTCGGCAAATGAGCTCCAAATCGCTTCAAAATTTTACCACAGAATCACCTCGACGAGCTCTTTAACATGACAAATAAGGCTTCATTGTATCTTGGTGAGTTTTCTAGAAAACGAGTAATTTATGTGCTCAAACACACATCTTTTGTGACTTTTCAAGCTTTGAACCTCCGTAACTTCGGCAAATGAGCTCCAAATCGCTTCAAAATTTTACCACAGAATCATCTCGACGAGCTCTTTAACATGACAAATAAGGCTTCATTGTATCTTGGTGAGTTTTCCAGAAAACGAGTAATTTATGTGCACAAACACACTTCTTTCGTGACTTTTCAAGCTTTGAACCTCCGTAACTTCGGCAAAGGAGCTCCAACTACCTTCAAAATTTGACCACAGAATCACATCGACGAACTCTTTTTAACACAGTTAAGAAGGCTTCATTGTATCTTGGTGAGTTTTCTAGAAAACGAGTGATTTATGTGCACAAACACACTTCTTTCGTGACTTTTCAAGCTTTGGACCTCCGTAACTTCGGCAAATGTGCTTCAAATTGCTTAAAAAATTGATCATAGAATCACCTCGTTGAGCTCTTCATCATGACTCATAAGGCTTCATTGTATCTTGGTGAGTTTTCCAGAAAACGAGTAATTTATGTGCACAAACACACTTCTTTCGTGACTTTTCAAGCTTTGAACCTCCGTAACTTCGGCAAAGGAGCTCCAACTACCTTCAAAATTTGACCACAGAATCACATCGACGAACTCTTTTTAACACAGTTAAGAAGGCTTCATTGTATCTTGGTGAGTTTTCTAGAAAACGAGTGATTTATGTGCACAAACACACTTCTTTCGTGACTTTTCAAGCTTTGGACCTCCGTAACTTCGGCAAATGTGCTTCAAATTGCTTAAAAAATTGATCATAGAATCACCTCGTTGAGCTCTTCATCATGACTCATAAGGCTTCATTGTATCTTGGTGAGTTTTCCAGAAAACGAGTAATTTATGTGCACAAACACACTTCTTTCGTGACTTTTCAAGCTTTGAACCTCCGTAACTTCGGCAAAGGAGCTCCAACTACCTTCAAAATTTGACCACAGAATCACCTCGACGAGCTCTTTGACACGACTAAGAAGGCTTCATTGTATCTTGGTGAGTTTTCTAGAAAACGAGTAATTTATGTGCACAAACATACTTCTTTCGTGACTTTTCAAGTTTTGAACCTACGTAACTTCGGCAAATGAGCTCCAACTACCTTCAAAATTTGACCACAGAATCACCTCGACGAGCTCTTTAACATGACAAATAAGGCTTCATTGTATCTTGGTGAGTTTTCTAGAAAACGAGTAATTTATGTGCTCAAACACACATCTTTCGTGACTTTTCAAGTTTTGAACCTACGTAACTTCGGCAAATGAGCTCCAACTACCTTCAAAATTTGACCACAGAATCACCTCGACGAGCTCTTTGACACGACTAAGAAGGCTTCATTGTATCTTGGTGAGTTTTCTAGAAAACGAGTAATTTATGTGCACAAACATACTTCTTTCGTGACTTTTCAAGTTTTGAACCTACGTAACTTCGGCAAATGAGCTCCAACTACCTTCAAAATTTGACCACAGAATCACCTCGACGAGCTCTTTAACATGACAAATAAGGCTTCATTGTAGCTTGGTGAGTTTTCTAGAAAACGAGTGATTTATGTGGACAAACACACTTCTTTCGTGACTTTTCAAGCTTTGGACCTCCGTAACTTCGGCAAATGTGCTTTAAATTGCTTAAAAAATTGATCATAGAATCACCTCGTTGAGCTCTTCATCATGACTCATAAGGCTTCATTGTGTCTTGGTGAGTTTTCCAGAAAACGAGTAATTTATGTGCAAAAACATACTTCTTTCGTGACTTTTCAAGTTTTGAACCTCCGTAACTTCGGCAAAGGAGCTCCAACTACCTTCAAAATTTGACCACAGAATCACCTCAACGAGCTCTTTAACATGACAAATAAGGCTTCATTGTATCTTGGTGAGTTTTCCAGAAAACGAGTAATTTATGTGCACAAACACACTTCGTTCGTGACTTTTCAAGCTTTGAACCTCCGTAACTTCTGCAAATGAGCTTCAAATACCTTCAAAATTTGACCACAGAATCACCTCGACGAGCTCTTTAACATGACAAATAAGGCTTCATTGTATCTTGGTGAGTTTTCTAGAAAACGAGTAATTTATGTGCTCAAACACACATCTTTCGTGACTTTTCAAGTTTTGAACCTACGTAACTTCGGCAAATGAGCTCCAAATCGCTTCAAAATTTTACCACAGAATCACCTCGACGAGCTCTTTAACATGACAAATAAGGCTTCATTGTATCTTGGTGAGTTTTCTAGAAAACGAGTAATTTATGTGCTCAAACACACATCTTTCGTGACTTTTCAAGCTTTGAACCTCCGTAACTTCGGCAAATGAGCTCCAAATCGCTTCAAAATTTTACCACAGAATCATCTCGACGAGCTCTTTAACATGACAAATAAGGCTTCATTGTATCTTGGTGAGTTTTCTAGAAAACGAGTAATTTATGTGCTCAAACACACATCTTTCGTGACTTTTCAAGTTTTGAACCTACGTAACTTCGGCAAATGAGCTCTAAATCGCTTCAAAATTTTACCACAGAATCACCTCGACGAGCTCTTTAACATGACAAATAAGGCTTCATTGTATCTTGGTGAGTTTTCTAGAAAACGAGTAATTTATGTGCTCAAACACACATCTTTCGTGACTTTTCAAGCTTTGAACCTCCGTAACTTCGGCAAATGAGCTCCAACTACCTTCAAAATTTGACCACAGAATCACATCGACGAACTCTTTTTAACACAGTTAAGAAGGCTTCATTGTATCTTGGTGAGTTTTCCAGAAAACGAGTAATTTATGTGCACAAACACACTTCTTTCGTGACTTTTCAAGCTTTGAACCTCCGTAACTTCGGCAAAGGAGCTCCAACTACCTTCAAAATTTGACCACAGAATCACATCGACGAACTCTTTTTAACACAGTTAAGAAGGCTTCATTGTATCTTGGTGAGTTTTCTAGAAAACGAGTGATTTATGTGCACAAACACACTTCTTTCGTGACTTTTCAAGCTTTGGACCTCCGTAACTTCGGCAAATGTGCTTCAAATTGCTTAAAAAATTGATCATAGAATCACCTCGTTGAGCTCTTCATCATGACTCATAAGGCTTCATTGTATCTTGGTGAGTTTTCCAGAAAACGAGTAATTTATGTGCACAAACACACTTCTTTCGTGACTTTTCAAGCTTTGAACCTCCGTAACTTCGGCAAAGGAGCTCCAACTACCTTCAAAATTTGACCACAGAATCACATCGACGAACTCTTTTTAACACAGTTAAGAAGGCTTCATTGTATCTTGGTGAGTTTTCTAGAAAACGAGTGATTTATGTGCACAAACACACTTCTTTCGTGACTTTTCAAGCTTTGGACCTCCGTAACTTCGGCAAATGTGCTTCAAATTGCTTAAAAAATTGATCATAGAATCACCTCGTTGAGCTCTTCATCATGACTCATAAGGCTTCATTGTATCTTGGTGAGTTTTCTAGAAAACGAGTAATTTATGTGCTCAAACACACATCTTTCGTGACTTTTCAAGTTTTGAACCTACGTAACTTCGGCAAATGAGCTCCAAATCGCTTCAAAATTTTACCACAGAATCACCTCGACGAGCTCTTTAACATGACAAATAAGGCTTCATTGTATCTTGGTGAGTTTTCTAGAAAACGAGTAATTTATGTGCTCAAACACACATCTTTCGTGACTTTTCAAGCTCTGAACCTCCGTAACTTCGGCAAATGAGCTCCAAATCGCTTCAAAATTTTACCACAGAATCATCTCGACGAGCTCTTTAACATGACAAATAAGGCTTCATTGTATCTTGGTGAGTTTTCTAGAAAACGAGTAATTTATGTGCTCAAACACACATCTTTCGTGACTTTTCAAGTTTTGAACCTACGTAACTTCGGCAAATGAGCTCTAAATCGCTTCAAAATTTTACCACAGAATCACCTCGACGAGCTCTTTAACATGACAAATAAGGCTTCATTGTATCTTGGTGAGTTTTCTAGAAAACGAGTAATTTATGTGCTCAAACACACATCTTTCGTGACTTTTCAAGATTTGAACCTCCGTAACTTCGGCAAATGAGCTCCAAATCGCTTCAAAATTTTACCACAGAATCATCTCGACGAGCTCTTTAACATGACAAATAAGGCTTCATTGTATCTTGGTGAGTTTTCCAGAAAACGAGTAATTTATGTGCACAAACACACTTCTTTCGTGACTTTTCAAGCTTTGAACCTCCGTAACTTCGGCAAAGGAGCTCCAACTACCTTCAAAATTTGACCACAGAATCACATCGACGAACTCTTTTTAACACAGTTAAGAAGGCTTCATTGTATCTTGGTGAGTTTTCTAGAAACGAGTGATTTATGTGCACAAACACACTTCTTTCGTGACTTTTCAAGCTTTGGACCTCCGTAACTTCGGCAAATGTGCTTCAAATTGCTTAAAAAATTGATCATAGAATCACCTCGTTGAGCTCTTCATCATGACTCATAAGGCTTCATTGTATCTTGGTGAGTTTTCCAGAAAACGAGTAATTTATGTGCACAAACACACTTCTTTCGTGACTTTTCAAGCTTTGAACCTCCGTAACTTCGGCAAAGGAGCTCCAACTACCTTCAAAATTTGACCACAGAATCACATCGACGAACTCTTTTTAACACAGTTAAGAAGGCTTCATTGTATCTTGGTGAGTTTTCTAGAAAACGAGTGATTTATGTGCACAAACACACTTCTTTCGTGACTTTTCAAGCTTTGGACCTCCGTAACTTCGGCAAATGTGCTTCAAATTGCTTAAAAAATTGATCATAGAATCACCTCGTTGAGCTCTTCATCATGACTCATAAGGCTTCATTGTATCTTGGTGAGTTTTCTAGAAAACGAGTAATTTATGTGCAAAAACATACTTCTTTCGTGACTTTTCAAGTTTTGAACCTCCGTAACTTCGGCAAAGGAGCTCCAACTACCTTCAAAATTTGACCACAGAATCACCTCAACGAGCTCTTTAACATGACAAATAAGGCTTCATTGTATCTTGGTGAGTTTTCCAGAAAACGAGTAATTTATGTGCACAAACACACTTCGTTCGTGACTTTTCAAGCTTTGAACCTCCGTAACTTCTGCAAATGAGCTTCAAATACCTTCAAAATTTGACCACAGAATCACCTCGATGAGCTCTTTAACATGACAAATAAGGCTTCATTGTATCTTGGTGAGTTTTCTAGAAAACGAGTAATTTATGTGCTCAAACACACATCTTTCGTGACTTTTCAAGTTTTGAACCTACGTAACTTCGGCAAATGAGCTCCAAATCGCTTCAAAATTTTACCACAGAATCACCTCGACGAGCTCTTTAACATGACAAATAAGGCTTCATTGTATCTTGGTGAGTTTTCTAGAAAACGAGTAATTTATGTGCTCAAACACACATCTTTCGTGACTTTTCAAGCTTTGAACCTCCGTAACTTCGGCAAATGAGCTCCAAATCGCTTCAAAATTTTACCACAGAATCATCTCGACGAGCTCTTTAACATGACAAATAAGGCTTCATTGTATCTTGGTGAGTTTTCCAGAAAACGAGTAATTTATGTGCACAAACACACTTCTTTCGTGACTTTTCAAGCTTTGAACCTCCGTAACTTCGGCAAAGGAGCTCCAACTACCTTCAAAATTTGACCACAGAATCACATCGACGAACTCTTTTTAACACAGTTAAGAAGGCTTCATTGTATCTTGGTGAGTTTTCTAGAAAACGAGTGATTTATGTGCACAAACACACTTCTTTCGTGACTTTTCAAGCTTTGGACCTCCGTAACTTCGGCAAATGTGCTTCAAATTGCTTAAAAAATTGATCATAGAATCACCTCGTTGAGCTCTTCATCATGACTCATAAGGCTTCATTGTATCTTGGTGAGTTTTCCAGAAAACGAGTAATTTATGTGCACAAACACACTTCTTTCGTGACTTTTCAAGCTTTGAACCTCCGTAACTTCGGCAAAGGAGCTCCAACTACCTTCAAAATTTGACCACAGAATCACCTCGACGAGCTCTTTAACATGACAAATAAGGCTTCATTGTATCTTGGTGAGTTTTCTAGAAAACGAGTGATTTATGTGCACAAACACACTTCGTTCGTGACTTTTCAAGCTTTGAACCTCCGTAACTTCGGCAAATGAGCTTCAAATACCTTCAAAATTTTACCACAGAATCACCTCAACGAGCTCTTTCACACGACTAAGACGGCTTCATTGTATCTTGGTGAGTTTTCTAGAAAACGAGTAATTTATGTGCACAAACATACTTCTTTCGTGACTTTTCAAGTTTTGAACCTACGTAACTTCGGCAAATGAGCTCCAACTACCTTCAAAATTTGACCACAGAATCACCTCGACGAGCTCTTTAACATGACAAATAAGGCTTCATTGTAGCTTGGTGAGTTTTCTAGAAAACGAGTGATTTATGTGCACAAACACACTTCTTTCGTGACTTTTCAAGCTTTGGACCTCCGTAACTTCGGCAAATGTGCTTCAAATTGCTTAAAAAATTGATCATAGAATCACCTCGTTGAGCTCTTCATCATGACTCATAAGGCTTCATTGTGTCTTGGTGAGTTTTCCAGAAAACGAGTAATTTATGTGCAAAAACATACTTCTTTCGTGACTTTTCAAGTTTTGAACCTCCGTAACTTCGGCAAAGGAGTTCCAACTACCTTCAAAATTTGACCACAGAATCACCTCAACGAGCTCTTTAACATGACAAATAAGGCTTCATTGTATCTTGGTGAGTTTTCCAGAAAACGAGTAATTTATGTGCACAAACACACTTCGTTCGTGACTTTTCAAGCTTTGAACCTCCGTAACTTCTGCAAATGAGCTTCAAATACCTTCAAAATTTGACCACAGAATCACCTCGACGAGCTCTTTAACATGACAAATAAGGCTTCATTGTATCTTGGTGAGTTTTCCAGAAAACGAGTAATTTATGTGCACAAACACACTTCTTTCGTGACTTTTCAAGCTTTGAACCTCCGTAACTTCGGCAAATGAGCTTCAAATACCTTCAAAATTTGACCACAGAATCACCTCGACGAGTAATTTAACACGACTAATAAGGCTTCATTGTATCTTGGTGAGTTTTCTAGAAAACGAGTGATTTATGTGCACAAACACACATCTTTCGTGACTTTTCAAGATTTGAACCTCCGTAACTTCGGCAAATGTGCTTCAACTTCCGTCAAAAATTGATCATAGAATCACCTCGTTGAGCTCTTCATCATGACTCAGAAGGCTTCATTGTATCTTGGTGAGTTTTCTAGAAAACGAGTAATTTATGTGCTCAAACACACATCTTTCGTGACTTTTCAAGCTTTGAACCTCCGTAACTTCGGCAAATGAGCTCCAAATCGCTTCAAAATTTTACCACAGAATCATCTCGACGAGCTCTTTAACATGACAAATAAGGCTTCATTGTATCTTGGTGAGTTTTCTAGAAAACGAGTAATTTATGTGCTCAAACACACATCTTTCGTGACTTTTCAAGTTTTGAACCTACGTAACTTCGGCAAATGAGCTCCAAATCGCTTCAAAATTTTACCACAGAATCACCTCGACGAGCTCTTTAACATGACAAATAAGGCTTCATTGTATCTTGGTGAGTTTTCCAGAAAACGAGTAATTTATGTGCACAAACACACTTCTTTCGTGACTTTTCAAGCTTTGAACCTCCGTAACTTCGGCAAAGGAGCTCCAACTACCTTCAAAATTTGACCACAGAATCACATCGACGAACTCTTTTTAACACAGTTAAGAAGGCTTCATTGTATCTTGGTGAGTTTTCTAGAAAACGAGTGATTTATGTGCACAAACACACTTCTTTCGTGACTTTTCAAGCTTTGGACCTCCGTAACTTCGGCAAATGTGCTTCAAATTGCTTAAAAAATTGATCATAGAATCACCTCGTTGAGCTCTTCATCATGACTCATAAGGCTTCATTGTATCTTGGTGAGTTTTCCAGAAAACGAGTAATTTATGTGCACAAACACACTTCTTTCGTGACTTTTCAAGCTTTGAACCTCCGTAACTTCGGCAAAGGAGCTCCAACTACCTTCAAAATTTGACCACAGAATCACCTCGACGAGCTCTTTAACATGACAAATAAGGCTTCATTGTATCTTGGTGAGTTTTCTAGAAAACGAGTGATTTATGTGCACAAACACACTTCGTTCGTGACTTTTCAAGCTTTGAACCTCCGTAACTTCGGCAAATGAGCTTCAAATACCTTCAAAATTTTACCACAGAATCACCTCAACGAGCTCTTTCACACGACTAAGACGGCTTCATTGTATCTTGGTGAGTTTTCTAAAAAACGAGTAATTTATGTGCACAAACATACTTCTTTCGTGACTTTTCAAGTTTTGAACCTACGTAACTTCGGCAAATGAGCTCCAACTACCTTCAAAATTTGACCACAGAATCACCTCGACGAGCTCTTTAACATGACAAATAAGGCTTCATTGTAGCTTGGTGAGTTTTCTAGAAAACGAGTGATTTATGTGCACAAACACACTTCTTTCGTGACTTTTCAAGCTTTGGACCTCCGTAACTTCGGCAAATGTGCTTCAAATTGCTTAAAAAATTGATCATAGAATCACCTCGTTGAGCTCTTCATCATGACTCATAAGGCTTCATTGTGTCTTGGTGAGTTTTCCAGAAAACGAGTAATTTATGTGCAAAAACATACTTCTTTCGTGACTTTTCAAGTTTTGAACCTCCGTAACTTCGGCAAAGGAGCTCCAACTACCTTCAAAATTTGACCACAGAATCACCTCAACGAGCTCTTTAACATGACAAATAAGGCTTCATTGTATCTTGGTGAGTTTTCCAGAAAACGAGTAATTTATGTGCACAAACACACTTCGTTCGTGACTTTTCAAGCTTTGAACCTCCGTAACTTCGGCAAATGAGCTCCAAATCGCTTCAAAATTTTACCACAGAATCACCTCAACGAGCTCTTTAACATGACAAATAAGGCTTCATTGTATCTTGGTGAGTTTTCTAGAAAACGAGTAATTTATGTGCTCAAACACACATCTTTCGTGACTTTTCAAGCTTTGAACCTCCGTAACTTCGGCAAATGAGCTCCCAATCGCTTCAAAATTTTACCACAGAATCACCTCGACGAGCTCTTTAACATGACAAATAAGGCTTCATTGTATCTTGGTGAGTTTTCTAGAAAACGAGTGATTTATGTGCACAAACACACTTCGTTCGTGACTTTTCAAGCTTTGAACCTCCGTAACTTCGGCAAATGAGCTCCCAATCGCTTCAAAATTTTACCACAGAATCACCTCGACGAGCTCTTTAACATGACAAATAAGGCTTCATTGTATCTTGGTGAGTTTTCTAGAAAACGAGTGATTTATGTGCACAAACACACTTCGTTCGTGACTTTTCAAGCTTTGAACCTCCGTAACTTCGGCAAAGGAGCTCCAACTACCTTCAAAATTTGACCACAGAATCACATCGACGAACTCTTTTTAACACAGTTAAGAAGGCTTCATTGTATCTTGGTGAGTTTTCTAGAAAACGAGTGATATATGTGCACAAACACATTTCGTTCGTGACTTTTCAAGCTTTGGACCTCCGTAACTTCGGCAAAGGAGCTCCAACTACCTTCAAAATTTGACCACAGAATCACCTCAACGAGCTCTTTAACATGACAAATAAGGCTTCATTGTATCTTGGTGAGTTTTCCAGAAAACGAGTAATTTATGTGCACAAACACACTTCGTTCGTGACTTTTCAAGCTTTGAACCTCCGTAACTTCGGCAAATGAGCTCCAAATCGCTTCAAAATTTTACCACAGAATCACCTCAACGAGCTCTTTAACATGACAAATAAGGCTTCATTGTATCTTGGTGAGTTTTCTAGAAAACGAGTAATTTATGTGCTCAAACACACATCTTTCGTGACTTTTCAAGCTTTGAACCTCCGTAACTTCGGCAAATGAGCTCCCAATCGCTTCAAAATTTTACCACAGAATCACCTCGACGAGCTCTTTAACATGACAAATAAGGCTTCATTGTATCTTGGTGAGTTTTCCAGAAAACGAGTAATTTATGTGCACAAACACACTTCTTTCGTGACTTTTCAAGCTTTGAACCTCCGTAACTTCGGCAAATGAGCTTCAAATACCTTCAAAATTTGACCACAGAATCACCTCGACGAGCTCTTTAACATGACAAATAAGGCTTCATTGTATCTTGGTGAGTTTTCCAGAAAACGAGTAATTTATGTGCACAAACACACTTCGTTCGTGACTTTTCAAGCTTTGAACCTCCGTAACTTCGGCAAATGAGCTCCAAATCGCTTCAAAATTTTACCACAGAATCACCTCAACGAGCTCTTTAACATGACAAATAAGGCTTCATTGTATCTTGGTGAGTTTTCTAGAAAACGAGTAATTTATGTGCTCAAACACACATCTTTCGTGACTTTTCAAGCTTTGAACCTCCGTAACTTCGGCAAATGAGCTCCCAATCGCTTCAAAATTTTACCACAGAATCACCTCGACGAGCTCTTTAACATGACAAATAAGGCTTCATTGTATCTTGGTGAGTTTTCTAGAAAACGAGTGATTTATGTGCACAAACACACTTCGTTCGTGACTTTTCAAGCTTTGAACCTCCGTAACTTCGGCAAAGGAGCTCCAACTACCTTCAAAATTTGACCACAGAATCACATCGACGAACTCTTTTTAACACAGTTAAGAAGGCTTCATTGTATCTTGGTGAGTTTTCTAGAAAACGAGTGATATATGTGCACAAACACATTTCGTTCGTGACTTTTCAAGCTTTGGACCTCCGTAACTTCGGCAAATGTGCTTCAAATTGCTTAAAAAATTGATCATAGAATCACCTCGTTGAGCTCTTCATCATGACTCATAAGGCTTCATTGTATCTTGGTGAGTTTTCTAGAAAACGAGTAATTTATGTGCACAAACATACTTGTTTCGTGACTTTTCAAGCTTTGAACCTACGTAACTTCGGCAAATGAGCTCCAACTACCTTCAAAATTTGACCACAGAATCACCTCGACGAGCTCTTTAACATGACAAATAAGGCTTCATTGTATCTTGGTGAGTTTTCTAGAAAACGAGTGATTTATGTGCACAAACACACTTCTTTCGTGACTTTTCAAGCTTTGACCTCCGTAACTTCGGCAAATGTGCTTCAAATTGCTTAAAAAATTGATCATAGAATCACCTCGTTGAGCTCTTCATCATGACTCATATGGCTTCATTGTGTCTTGGTGAGTTTTCCAGAAAACGAGTAATTTATGTGCAAAAACACACATCTTTCGTGACTTTTCAAGATTTGAACGTCCGTAACTTCGGCAAATGTGCTTCAAATTCCGTCAAAAATTGATCATAGAATCACCTCGTTGAGCTCTTCATCATGACTCAGAAGGCTTCATTGTATCTTGGTGAGTTTTCTAGAAAACGAGTAATTTATGTGCTCAAACACACATCTTTCGTGACTTTTCAAGCTTTGAACCTCCGTAACTTCGGCAAATGAGCTCCCAATCGCTTCAAAATTTTACCACAGAATCACCTCGACGAGCTCTTTAACATGACAAATAAGGCTTCATTGTATCTTGGTGAGTTTTCTAGAAAACGAGTGATTTATGTGCACAAACACACTTCGTTCGTGACTTTTCAAGCTTTGAACCTCCGTAACTTCGGCAAAGGAGCTCCAACTACCTTCAAAATTTGACCACAGAATCACATCGACGAACTCTTTTTAACACAGTTAAGAAGGCTTCATTGTATCTTGGTGAGTTTTCTAGAAAACGAGTGATATATGTGCACAAACACATTTCGTTCGTGACTTTTCAAGCTTTGGACCTCCGTAACTTCGGCAAATGTGCTTCAAATTGCTTAAAAAATTGATCATAGAATCACCTCGTTGAGCTCTTCATCATGACTCATAAGGCTTCATTGTATCTTGGTGAGTTTTCTAGAAAACGAGTAATTTATGTGCACAAACATACTTGTTTCGTGACTTTTCAAGCTTTGAACCTACGTAACTTCGGCAAATGAGCTCCAACTACCTTCAAAATTTGACCACAGAATCACCTCGACGAGCTCTTTAACATGACAAATAAGGCTTCATTGTATCTTGGTGAGTTTTCTAGAAAACGAGTGATTTATGTGCACAAACACACTTCTTTCGTGACTTTTCAAGCTTTGACCTCCGTAACTTCGGCAAATGTGCTTCAAATTGCTTAAAAAATTGATCATAGAATCACCTCGTTGAGCTCTTCATCATGACTCATATGGCTTCATTGTGTCTTGGTGAGTTTTCCAGAAAACGAGTAATTTATGTGCAAAAACACACATCTTTCGTGACTTTTCAAGATTTGAACGTCCGTAACTTCGGCAAATGTGCTTCAAATTCCGTCAAAAATTGATCATAGAATCACCTCGTTGAGCTCTTCATCATGACTCAGAAGGCTTCATTGTATCTTGGTGAGTTTTTTAGAAAACGAGTAATTTATGTGCAAAAACATACTTCTTTCGTGACTTTTCAAGTTTTGAAACTCCGTAACTTCGGCAAAGGAGCTCCAACTACCTTCAAAATTTGACCACAGAATCACCTCGACGAGCTCTTTAACATGACAAATAAGGCTTCATTGTATCTTGGTGAGTTTTCCAGAAAACGAGTAATTTATGTGCTCAAACACACATCTTTCGTGACTTTTCAAGATTTGAACGTCCGTAACTTCGGCAAATGTGCTTCAAATTGCTTAAAAAATTGATCATAGAATCACCTCGTTGAGCTCTTCATCATGACTCATATGGCTTCATTGTGTCTTGGTGAGTTTTCCAGAAAACGAGTAATTTATGTGCAAAAACACACATCTTTCGTGACTTTTCAAGATTTGAACGTCCGTAACTTCGGCAAATGTGCTTCAAATTCCGTCAAAAATTGATCATAGAATCACCTCGTTGAGCTCTTCATCATGACTCAGAAGGCTTCATTGTATCTTGGTGAGTTTTTTAGAAAACGAGTAATTTATGTGCAAAAACATACTTCTTTCGTGACTTTTCAAGTTTTGAAACTCCGTAACTTCGGCAAAGGAGCTCCAACTACCTTCAAAATTTGACCACAGAATCACCTCGACGAGCTCTTTAACATGACAAATAAGGCTTCATTGTATCTTGGTGAGTTTTCCAGAAAACGAGTAATTTATGTGCTCAAACACACATCTTTCGTGACTTTTCAAGATTTGAACGTCCGTAACTTCGGCAAATGTGCTTCAAATTCCGTCAAAAATTGATCATAGAATCACCTCGTTGAGCTCTTCATCATGACTCAGAAGGCTTCATTGTATCTTGGTGAGTTTTTTAGCAAACGAGTAATTTATGTGCACAAACACACATCTTTCGTGACTTTTCAAGCTTTGAACCTCCGTAACTTCGGCAAATGAGCTCCAAATCGCTTCAAAATTTTACCACAGAATCACCTCAACGAGCTCTTTCACACGACTAAGACGGCTTCATTGTCTCTTGGTGAGTTTTCTAGAAAACGAGTAATTTATGTGCACAAACATACTTCTTTCGTGACTTTTCATGTTTTGAACCTCCGTAACTTCGGCAAATGAGCTCCAACTACCTTCAAAATTTGACCACAGAATCACCTCGACGAGCTCTTTGACACGACTAAGAAGGCTTCATTGTATCTTGGTGAGTTTTCTAGAAAACGAGTAATTTATGTGCTCAAACACACATCTTTCGTGACCTTTCAAGATTTGAACCTCCGTAACTTCGGCAAATGTGCTTCAAATTCCGTCAAAAATTGATCATAGAATCACCTCGTTGAGCTCTTCATCATGGCTCAGAAGGCTTCATTGTATCTTGGTGAGTTTTCCAGAAAACGCGTAATTTATGTGCACAAACACACATCTTTCGTGACTTTTCAAGTTTTGAACCTACGTAACTTCGGCAAATGAGCTCCAACTACCTTCAAAATTTGACCACAGAATCACCTCGACGAGCTCTTTAACATGACAAATGAGGCTTCATTGTATCTTGGTGAGTTTTCTAGAAAACGAGTAATTTATGTGCTCAAACACACATCTTTCGTGACTTTTCAAGTTTTGAACCTACGTAACTTCGGCAAATGAGCTCCAACTACCTTCAAAATTTGACCACAGAATCACCTCGACGAGCTCTTTGACACGACTAAGAAGGCTTCATTGTATCTTGGTGAGTTTTCTAGAAAACGAGTAATTTATGTGCACAAACACACATCTTTCGTGACTTTTCAAGCTTTGAACCTCCGTAACTTCGGCAAATGAGCTTCAAATCGCTTCAAAATTTTACCAAAGAATCACCTCGACGAGCTCTTGAACAAGACAAATAAGGCTTCATTGTATCTTGGTGAGTTTTCTAGAAAACGAGTGATTTATGTGCACAAACACACTTCGTTCGTGACTTTTCAAGTTTTGAACCTACGTAACTTCGGCAAATGAGCTCCAACTACCTTCAAAATTTGACCACAGAATCACCTCGACGAGCTCTTTAACATGACAAATAAGGCTTCATTGCATCTTGGTGAGTTTTCCAGAAAACGAGTAATTTATGTGCACAAACATACTTCTTTCGTGACTTTTCAAGTTTTGAACCTCCATAACTTCGGCAAATGAGCTCCAACTACCTTCAAAATTTGACCACAGAATCACCTCGACAAATAATTTAACACGACTAATAAGGCTTCATTGTATCTTGGTGAGTTTTCTAGAAAACGAGTAATTTATGTGCTCAAACACACATCTTTCGTGACTTTTCAAGTTTTGAACCTACGTAACTTCGGCAAATGAGCTCCAACTACCTTCAAAGTTTGACCACAGAATCACCTCGACGAGCTCTTTAACATGACTCGGAAGGCTTCATTGTATCTTGGTGAGTTTTTTAGAAAACGAGTAATTTATGTGCACAAACACACATCTTTCGTGACTTTTCAAGCTTTGAACCTCCGTAACTTCGGCAAATGAGCTTCAAATCGCTTCAAAATTTTACCAAAGAATCACCTCGACGAGCTCTTGAACAAGACAAATAAGGCTTCATTGTATCTTGGTGAGTTTTCTAGAAAACGAGTAATTTATGTGCACAAACACACTTCGTTCGTGACTTTTCAAGTTTTGAACCTACGTAACTTCTGCAAATGAGCTCCAACTACCTTCAAAATTTTACCACAGAATCATCTCGACGAGCTCTTTAACATGACAAATAAGGCTTCATTGTATCTTGGTGAGTTTTCTAGAAAACTAGTAATTTATGTGCTCAAACACACATCTTTCGTGACTTTTCAAGTTTTGAACCTACGTAACTTCGGCAAATGAGCTCCAACTACCTTCAAAATTTGACCACAGAATCACCTCGACGAGCTTTTTATCATGACAAATAAGGCTTCATTGTATCTTGGAGAGTTTTCCAGAAAACGAGTAATTTATGTGCACAAACACACTTCTTTCGTGACTTTTCAAGCTTTGAACCTCCGTAACTTCGGCAAATGAGCTCCCAATCGCTTCAAAATTTTACCACAGAATCACCTCGACGAGCTCTTTAACATGACAAATAAGGCTTCATTGTATCTTGGTGAGTTTTCTAGAAAACGAGTGATTTATGTGCACAAACACACTTCTTTCGTGACTTTTCAAGCTTTGGACCTCCGTAACTTCGGCAAATGTGCTTCAAATTGCTTAAAAAATTGATCATAGAATCACCTCGTTGAGCTCTTCATCATGACTCATAAGGCTTCATTGTGTCTTGGTGAGTTTTCCAGAAAACGAGTAATTTATGTGCACAAACACACTTCTTTCGTGACTTTTCAAGCTTTGAACCTCCGTAACTTCGGCAAATGAGCTCCCAATCGCTTCAAAATTTTACCACAGAATCACCTCGACGAGCTCTTTAACATGACAAATAAGGCTTCATTGTATCTTGGTGAGTTTTCTAGAAAACGAGTGATTTATGTGCACAAACACACTTCTTTCGTGACTTTTCAAGCTTTGGACCTCCGTAACTTCGGCAAATGTGCTTCAAATTGCTTAAAAAATTGATCATAGAATCACCTCGTTGAGCTCTTCATCATGACTCATAAGGCTTCATTGTGTCTTGGTGAGTTTTCCAGAAAACGAGTAATTTATGTGCACAAACACACTTCTTTCGTGACTTTTCAAGCTTTGAACCTCCGTAACTTCGGCAAATGAGCTCCAAATCGCTTCAAAATTGTACCACAGAATCACCTCGACGAGCTCTTTAACATGACAAATAAGGCTTCATTGTATCTTGGTGAGTTTTCTAGAAAACTAGTAATTTATGTGCTCAAACACACATCTTTCGTGACTTTTCAAGTTTTGAACCTACGTAACTTCGGCAAATGAGCTCCAACTACCTTCAAAATTTGACCACAGAATCACCTCGACGAGCTCTTTAACATGACAAATGAGGCTTCATTGTATCTTGGTGAGTTTTCCAGAAAACGAGTAATTTATGTGCTCAAACACACATCTTTCGTGACTTTTCAAGTTTTGAACCTACGTAACTTCGGCAAATGAGCTCCAACTACCTTCAAAATTTGACCACAGAATCACCTCGACGAGCTCTTTGACACGACTAAGAAGGCTTCATTGTATCTTGGTGAGTTTTCTAGAAAACGAGTAATTTATGTGCACAAACACACATCTTTCGTGACTTTTCAAGCTTTGAACCTCCGTAACTTCGGCAAATGAGCTTCAAATCGCTTCAAAATTTTACCAAAGAATCACCTCGACGAGCTCTTGAACAAGACAAATAAGGCTTCATTGTATCTTGGTGAGTTTTCTAGAAAACGAGTGATTTATGTGCACAAACAAACTTCGTTCGTGACTTTTCAAGTTTTGAACCTACGTAACTTCGGCAAATGAGCTCCAACTACCTTCAAAATTTGACCACAGAATCACCTCGACGAGCTCTTTAACATGACAAATAAGGCTTCATTGTATCTTGGTGAGTTTTCTAGAAAACGAGTGATTTATGTGCACAAACAAACTTCGTTCGTGACTTTTCAAGCTTTGAACCTCCGTAACTTCGGCAAATGAGCTCCAACTACCTTCAAAATTTGACCACAGAATCACCTCGACGAGCTCTTTAACATGACAAATGAGGCTTCATTGTATCTTGGTGAGTTTTCCAGAAAACGAGTAATTTATGTGCTCAAACACACATCTTTCGTGACTTTTCAAGTTTTGAACCTACGTAACTTCGGCAAATGAGCTCCAACTACCTTCAAAATTTGACCACAGAATCACCTCGACGAGCTCTTTGACACGACTAAGAAGGCTTCATTGTATCTTGGTGAGTTTTCTAGAAAACGAGTAATTTATGTGCACAAACACACATCTTTCGTGACTTTTCAAGCTTTGAACCTCCGTAACTTCGGCAAATGAGCTTCAAATCGCTTCAAAATTTTACCAAAGAATCACCTCGACGAGCTCTTGAACAAGACAAATAAGGCTTCATTGTATCTTGGTGAGTTTTCTAGAAAACGAGTGATTTATGTGCACAAACACACTTCGTTCGTGACTTTTCAAGTTTTGAACCTCCATAACTTCGGCAAATGAGCTCCAACTACCTTCAAAATTTGACCATAGAATCACCTCGACAAGTAATTTAACACGACTAATAAGGCTTCATTGTATCTTGGTGAGTTTTCTAGAAAACGAGCAATTTATGTGCTCAAACACACATCTTTCGTGACTTTTCAAGTTTTGAACCTACGTAACTTCGGCAAATGAGCTCCAACTACCTTCCAAATTTGACCACAGAATCACCTCGACGAGCTCTTTAACATGACTCGGAAGGCTTCATTGTATCTTGGTGAGTTTTTTAGAAAACGAGTAATTTATGTGCACAAACACACATCTTTCGTGACTTTTCAAGCTTTGAACCTCCGTAACTTCGGCAAATGAGCTTCAAATCGCTTCAAAATTTTACCAAAGAATCACCTCGACGAGCTCTTGAACAAGACAAATAAGGCTTCATTGTATCTTGGTGAGTTTTCTAGAAAACGAGTGATTTATGTGCACAAACAAACTTCGTTCGTGACTTTTCAAGCTTTGAACCTCCGTAACTTCGGCAAATGAGCTCCAACTACCTTCAAAATTTGACCACAGAATCACCTCGACGAGCTCTTTAACATGACAAATAAGGCTTCATTGTATCTTGGTGAGTTTTCTAGAAAACGAGTGATTTATGTGCACAAACAAACTTCGTTCGTGACTTTTCAAGCTTTGAACCTCCGTAACTTCGGCAAATGAGCTCCAACTACCTTCAAAATTTGACCACAGAATCACCTCGACGAGCTCTTTAACATGACAAATAAGGCTTCATTGTATCTTGGTGAGTTTTCTAGAAAACGAGTGATTTATGTGCACAAACACACTTCTTTCGTGACTTTTCAAGCTTTGACCTCCGTAACTTCGGCAAATGTGCTCCAACTACCTTCAAAATTTGACCACAGAATCACCTCGACAAGTAATTTAACACGACTAATAAGGCTTCATTGTATCTTGGTGAGTTTTCTAGAAAACGAGTAATTTATGTGCTCAAACACACATCTTTCGTGACTTTTCAAGTTTTGAACCTACGTAACTTCGGCAAATGAGCTCCAACTACCTTCAAAGTTTGACCACAGAATCACCTCGACGAGCTCTTTAACATGACTCGGAAGGCTTCATTGTATCTTGGTGAGTTTTTTAGAAAACGAGTAATTTATGTGCACAAACACACATCTTTCGTGACTTTTCAAGCTTTGAACCTCCGTAACTTCGGCAAATGAGCTTCAAATCGCTTCAAAATTTTACCAAAGAATCACCTCGACGAGCTCTTGAACAAGACAAATAAGGCTTCATTGTATCTTGGTGAGTTTTCTAGAAAACGAGTGATTTATGTGCACAAACACACTTCGTTCGTGACTTTTCAAGTTTTGAACCTACGTAACTTCGGCAAATGAGTTCCAACTACCTTCAAAATTTGAACACAGAATCACCTCGACGAGTTCTTTAACATGACAAATGAGGCTTCATTGTATCTTGGTGAGTTTTCTAGAAAACGAGTAATTTATGTGCACAAACACACTTCGTTCGTGACTTTTCAAGTTTTGAACCTACGTAACTTCGGCAAATGAGCTCCAACTACTTTCAAAATTTGACCACAGAATCACCTCGACGAGCTCTTTAACATGACAAATAAGGCTTCATTGTATCTTGGTGAGTTTTCCAGAAAACGAGTAATTTATGTGCTCAAACACACATCTTTCGTGACTTTTCAAGTTTTGAACCTACGTAACTTCGGCAAATGAGCTCCAACTACCTTCAAAATTTGACCACAGAATCACCTCGACGAGCTCTTTGACACGACTAAGAAGGCTTCATTGTATCTTGGTGAGTTTTCTAGAAAACGAGTGATTTATGTACACAAACACACTTCGTTCGTGACTTTTCAAGCTTTGAACCTCCGTAACTTCGGCAAATGAGCTTCAAATACCTTCAAAATTTTACCATAGAATCACCTCGACGAGCTCTTGAACAAGACAAATAAGGCTTCATTGTATCTTGGTGAGTTTTCTAGAAAACGAGTGATTTATGTGCACAAACACACTTCGTTCGTGACTTTTCAAGCTTTGAACCTCCGTAACTTCGGCAAAGGAGCTCCAACTACCTTCAAAATTTGAACACAGAATCACCTCGACGAGTTCTTTAACATGACAAATGAGGCTTCATTGTATCTTGGTGAGTTTTCTAGAAAACGAGTAATTTATGTGCTCAAACACACATCTTTCGTGACTTTTCAAGTTTTTAACCTACGTAACTTCGGCAAATGAGCTCCAACTACTTTCAAAATTTGACCACAGAATCACCTCGACGAGCTCTTTAACATGACAAATAAGGCTTCATTTTATCTTGGTGAGTTTTCCAGAAAACGAGTAATTTATGTGCAAAAACATACTTCTTTCGTGACTTTTCAAGTTTTGAACCTCCGTAACTTCGGCAAAGGAGCTCCAACTACCTTCAAAATTTGACCACAGAATCACCTCGACGAGCTCTTTAACATGACAAATAAGGCTTCATTGTATCTTGGTGAGTTTTCCAGAAAACGAGTAATTTATGTGCTCAAACACACATCTTTCGTGACTTTTCAAGATTTGAACGTCCGTAACTTCGGCAAATGTGCTTCAAATTCCGTCAAAAATTGATCATAGTATCACCTCGTTGAGCTCTTCATCATGGCTCAGAAGGCTTCATTGCATCTTGGTGAGTTTTCCAGAAAACGAGTAATTTATGTGCACAAACATACTTCTTTCGTGACTTTTCAAGTTTTGAACCTCCATAACTTCGGCAAATGAGCTCCAACTACCTTCAAAATTTGACCATAGAATCACCTCGACAAGTAATTTAACACGACTAATAAGGCTTCATTGTATCTTGGTGAGTTTTCTAGAAAACGAGCAATTTATGTGCTCAAACACACATCTTTCGTGACTTTTCAAGTTTTGAACCTACGTAACTTCGGCAAATGAGCTCCAACTACCTTCCAAATTTGACCACAGAATCACCTCGACGAGCTCTTTAACATGACTCGGAAGGCTTCATTGTATCTTGGTGAGTTTTTTAGAAAACGAGTAATTTATGTGCACAAACACACATCTTTCGTGACTTTTCAAGCTTTGAACCTCCGTAACTTCATCAAATGAGCTTCAAATGGCTTCAAAATTTTACCAAAGAATCACCTCGACGAGCTCTTGAACAAGACAAATAAGGCTTCATTGTATCTTGGTGAGTTTTCTAGAAAACGAGTGATTTATGTGCACAAACACACTTCGTTCGTGACTTTTCAAGTTTTGAACCTACGTAACTTCGGCAAATGAGCTCCAACTACCTTCAAAATTTGAACACAGAATCACCTCGACGAGTTCTTTAACATGACAAATGAGGCTTCATTGTATCTTGGTGAGTTTTCTAGAAAACGAGTAATTTATGTGCACAAACACACTTCGTTCGTGACTTTTCAAGTTTTGAACCTACGTAACTTCGGCAAATGAGCTCCAACTACCTTCAAAATTTGAACACAGAATCACCTCGACGAGTTCTTTAACATGACAAATGAGGCTTCATTGTATCTTGGTGAGTTTTCTAGAAAACGAGTAATTTATGTGCTCAAACACACATCTTTCGTGACTTTTCAAGTTTTGAACCTACGTAACTTCGGCAAATGAGCTCCAACTACCTTCACAATTTGACCACAGAATCACCTCGACGAGCTCTTTGACACGACTAAGAAGGCTTCATTGTATCTTGGTGAGTTTTCTAGAAAACGAGTGATTTATGTACACAAACACACTTCGTTCGTGACTTTTCAAGCTTTGAACCTCCGTAACTTCGGCAAATGAGCTTCAAATACCTTCAAAATTTTACCATAGAATCACCTCGACGAGCTCTTGAACAAGACAAATAAGGCTTCATTGTATCTTGGTGAGTTTTCTAGAAAACGAGTGATTTATGTGCACAAACACACTTCGTTCGTGACTTTTCAAGCTTTGAACCTCCGTAACTTCGGCAAAGGAGCTCCAACTACCTTCAAAATTTGAACACAGAATCACCTCGACGAGTTCTTTAACATGACAAATGAGGCTTCATTGTATCTTGGTGAGTTTTCTAGAAAACGAGTAATTTATGTGCTCAAACACACATCTTTCGTGACTTTTCAAGTTTTTAACCTACGTAACTTCGGCAAATGAGCTCCAACTACTTTCAAAATTTGACCACAGAATCACCTCGACGAGCTCTTTAACATGACAAATAAGGCTTCATTTTATCTTGGTGAGTTTTCCAGAAAACGAGTAATTTATGTGCAAAAACATACTTCTTTCGTGACTTTTCAAGTTTTGAACCTCCGTAACTTCGGCAAAGGAGCTCCAACTACCTTCAAAATTTGACCACAGAATCACCTCGACGAGCTCTTTAACATGACAAATAAGGCTTCATTGTATCTTGGTGAGTTTTCCAGAAAACGAGTAATTTATGTGCTCAAACACACATCTTTCGTGACTTTTCAAGATTTGAACGTCCGTAACTTCGGCAAATGTGCTTCAAATTCCGTCAAAAATTGATCATAGTATCACCTCGTTGAGCTCTTCATCATGGCTCAGAAGGCTTCATTGCATCTTGGTGAGTTTTCCAGAAAACGAGTAATTTATGTGCACAAACATACTTCTTTCGTGACTTTTCAAGTTTTGAACCTCCATAACTTCGGCAAATGAGCTCCAACTACCTTCAAAATTTGACCATAGAATCACCTCGACAAGTAATTTAACACGACTAATAAGGCTTCATTGTATCTTGGTGAGTTTTCTAGAAAACGAGCAATTTATGTGCTCAAACACACATCTTTCGTGACTTTTCAAGTTTTGAACCTACGTAACTTCGGCAAATGAGCTCCAACTACCTTCCAAATTTGACCACAGAATCACCTCGACGAGCTCTTTAACATGACTCGGAAGGCTTCATTGTATCTTGGTGAGTTTTTTAGAAAACGAGTAATTTATGTGCACAAACACACATCTTTCGTGACTTTTCAAGCTTTGAACCTCCGTAACTTCGGCAAATGAGCTTCAAATCGCTTCAAAATTTTACCAAAGAATCACCTCGACGAGCTCTTGAACAAGACAAATAAGGCTTCATTGTATCTTGGTGAGTTTTCTAGAAAACGAGTGATTTATGTGCACAAACACACTTCGTTCGTGACTTTTCAAGTTTTGAACCTACGTAACTTCGGCAAATGAGCTCCAACTACCTTCAAAATTTGAACACAGAATCACCTCGACGAGTTCTTTAACATGACAAATGAGGCTTCATTGTATCTTGGTGAGTTTTCTAGAAAACGAGTAATTTATGTGCACAAACACACTTCGTTCGTGACTTTTCAAGTTTTGAACCTACGTAACTTCGGCAAATGAGCTCCAACTACCTTCAAAATTTGAACACAGAATCACCTCGACGAGTTCTTTAACATGACAAATGAGGCTTCATTGTATCTTGGTGAGTTTTCTAGAAAACGAGTAATTTATGTGCTCAAACACACATCTTTCGTGACTTTTCAAGTTTTGAACCTACGTAACTTCGGCAAATGAGCTCCAACTACTTTCAAAATTTGACCACAGAATCACCTCGACGAGCTCGTTAACATGACAAATAAGGCTTCATTTTATCTTGGTGAGTTTTCCAGAAAACGAGTAATTTATGTGCACAAACACACTTCTTTCGTGACTTTTCAAGCTTTGAACCTCCGTAACTTCTGCAAATGAGCTTCAAATACCTTCAAAATTTGACCACAGAATCACCTCGAAGAGCTCTTTAACATGACAAATAAGGCTTCATTGTATCTTGGTGAGTTTTCTAGAAAACGAGTAATTTATGTGCACAAACACACTTCGTTCGTGACTTTTCAAGTTTTGAACCTACGTAACTTCGGCAAATGAGCTCCAACTACTTTCAAAATTTGACCACAGAATCACCTCGACGAGCTCTTTAACATGACAAATAAGGCTTCATTGTATCTTGGTGAGTTTTCCAGAAAACGAGTAATTTATGTGCTCAAACACACATCTTTCGTGACTTTTCAAGTTTTGAACCTACGTAACTTCGGCAAATGAGCTCCAACTACCTTCAAAATTTGACCACAGAATCACCTCGACGAGCTCTTTGACACGACTAAGAAGGCTTCATTGTATCTTGGTGAGTTTTCTAGAAAACGAGTGATTTATGTACACAAACACTCTTCGTTCGTGACTTTTCAAGCTTTGAACCTCCGTAACTTCGGCAAATGAGCTTCAAATACCTTCAAAATTTTACCATAGAATCACCTCGACGAGCTCTTGAACAAGACAAATAAGGCTTCATTGTATCTTGGTGAGTTTTCTAGAAAACGAGTGATTTATGTGCACAAACACACTTCGTTCGTGACTTTTCAAGCTTTGAACCTCCGTAACTTCGGCAAAGGAGCTCCAACTACCTTCAAAATTTGAACACAGAATCACCTCGACGAGTTCTTTAACATGACAAATGAGGCTTCATTGTATCTTGGTGAGTTTTCTAGAAAACGAGTAATTTATGTGCTCAAACACACATCTTTCGTGACTTTTCAAGTTTTTAACCTACGTAACTTCGGCAAATGAGCTCCAACTACTTTCAAAATTTGACCACAGAATCACCTCGACGAGCTCTTTAACATGACTCGGAAGGCTTCATTGTATCTTGGTGAGTTTTTTAGAAAACGAGTAATTTATGTGCACAAACACACATCTTTCGTGACTTTTCAAGCTTTGAACCTCCGTAACTTCGGCAAATGAGCTTCAAATCGCTTCAAAATTTTACCAAAGAATCACCTCGACGAGCTCTTGAACAAGACAAATAAGGCTTCATTGTATCTTGGTGAGTTTTCTAGAAAACGAGTGATTTATGTGCACAAACACACTTCGATCGTGACTTTTCAAGTTTTGAACCTACGTAACTTCGGCAAATGAGCTCCAACTACCTTCAAAATTTGAACACAGAATCACCTCGACGAGTTCTTTAACATGACAAATGAGGCTTCATTGTATCTTGGTGAGTTTTCTAGAAAACGAGTAATTTATGTGCACAAACACACTTCGTTCGTGACTTTTCAAGTTTTGAACCTACGTAACTTCGGCAAATGAGCTCCAACTACCTTCAAAATTTGAACACAGAATCACCTCGACGAGTTCTTTAACATGACAAATGAGGCTTCATTGTATCTTGGTGAGTTTTCTAGAAAACGAGTAATTTATGTGCTCAAACACACATCTTTCGTGACTTTTCAAGTTTTGAACCTACGTAACTTCGGCAAATGAGCTCCAACTACCTTCAAAATTTGAACACAGAATCACCTCGACGAGTTCTTTAACATGACAAATGAGGCTTCATTGTATCTTGGTGAGTTTTCCAGAAAACGAGTAATTTATGTGCACAAACATACTTCTTTCGTGACTTTTCAAGTTTTGAACCTCCATAACTTCGGCAAATGAGCTCCAACTACCTTCAAAATTTGACCATAGAATCACCTCGACAAGTAATTTAACACGACTAATAAGGCTTCATTGTATCTTGGTGAGTTTTCTAGAAAACGAGCAATTTATGTGCTCAAACACACATCTTTCGTGACTTTTCAAGTTTTGAACCTACGTAACTTCGGCAAATGAGCTCCAACTACCTTCCAAATTTGACCACAGAATCACCTCGACGAGCTCTTTAACATGACTCGGAAGGCTTCATTGTATCTTGGTGAGTTTTTTAGAAAACGAGTAATTTATGTGCACAAACACACATCTTTCGTGACTTTTCAAGCTTTGAACCTCCGTAACTTCGGCAAATGAGCTTCAAATCGCTTCAAAATTTTACCAAAGAATCACCTCGACGAGCTCTTGAACAAGACAAATAAGGCTTCATTGTATCTTGGTGAGTTTTCTAGAAAACGAGTGATTTATGTGCACAAACACACTTCGTTCGTGACTTTTCAAGTTTTGAACCTACGTAACTTCGGCAAATGAGCTCCAACTACCTTCAAAATTTGAACACAGAATCACCTCGACGAGTTCTTTAACATGACAAATGAGGCTTCATTGTATCTTGGTGAGTTTTCTAGAAAACGAGTAATTTATGTGCACAAACACACTTCTTTCGTGACTTTTCAAGCTTTGGACCTCCGTAACTTCGGCAAATGTGCTTCAAATTGCTTAAAAAATTGATCATAGAATCACCTCGTTGAGCTCTTCATCATGACTCATAAGGCTTCATTGTGTCTTGGTGAGTTTTCCAGAAAACGAGTAATTTATGTGCAAAAACATACTTCTTTCGTGACTTTTCAAGTTTTGAACCTCCGTAACTTCGGCAAAGGAGCTCCAACTACCTTCAAAATTTGACCACAGAATCACCTCGACGAGCTCTTTAACATGACAAATAAGGCTTCATTGTATCTTGGTGAGTTTTCCAGAAAACGAGTAATTTATGTGCTCAAACACACATCTTTCGTGACTTTTCAAGATTTGAACGTCCGTAACTTCGGCAAATGTGCTTCAAATTCCGTCAAAAATTGATCATAGAATCACCTCGTTGAGCTCTTCATCATGGCTCAGAAGGCTTCATTGCATCTTGGTGAGTTTTCCAGAAAACGAGTAATTTATGTGCACAAACATACTTCTTTCGTGACTTTTCAAGTTTTGAACCTCCATAACTTCGGCAAATGAGCTCCAACTACCTTCAAAATTTGACCATAGAATCACCTCGACAAGTAATTTAACACGACTAATAAGGCTTCATTGTATCTTGGTGAGTTTTTTAGAAAACGAGTAATTTATGTGCACAAACACACATCTTTCGTGACTTTTCAAGCTTTGAACCTCCGTAACTTCGGCAAATGAGCTTCAAATCGCTTCAAAATTTTACCAAAGAATCACCTCGACGAGCTCTTGAACAAGACAAATAAGGCTTCATTGTATCTTGGTGAGTTTTCTAGAAAACGAGTGATTTATGTGCACAAACACACTTCGTTCGTGACTTTTCAAGTTTTGAACCTACGTAACTTCGGCAAATGAGCTCCAACTACCTTCAAAATTTGAACACAGAATCACCTCGACGAGTTCTTTAACATGACAAATGAGGCTTCATTGTATCTTGGTGAGTTTTCTAGAAAACGAGTAATTTATGTGCACAAACACACTTCGTTCGTGACTTTTCAAGTTTTGAACCTACGTAAGTAGTTGAGCTAGGGGGGTTACAGATCAAATGTGCCGTTTTCGCACATCCGCTAACGTTATTTTTGCTCCGTTAACGTTATATTTGTCGTTCCGTTAAATTAACGTATGGGGAAAATGGGGGAGTTTTCGCGCCGTTAACGTTATTTTAGTGGTTTATTGATTTAGCGGTGTATTGCGAAAACTGTATTTGTCGTTACGACAAAATTAACATGGAGTCTTATGGGAAAAACTTTGTCGTTACGCTAAAGTTGACGTTAAACGTATCTCCATCTCTCTCCTGTAACGTTATTTTTGTCGTTCCGTTATTTATTTCTTGAAAGGTGCACTGCGAAAACTAGTGGTTGTTTTTATAGAGTTTTCGCACCGTTAACGTTATTTTAGTGATTTATTGATTTAGTGGTGCATTACGAAAACTGTATTTGTCGTTACGACAAAATTAACATGGAGTCTTATGGGAAAAACTTTGTCGTTACGTTAAAGTTGACGTTAAGCGTATCTCCATCTCTCTCGTGTAACGTTATTTTTGTCGTTCCGTTATTTCATTCTTTAAAGGTACATTGCGAAAACTGTTGGTTGTTTTTAGAGTTTTCGCACCGTGAACGTTATTTGTGTTATTAGGTGATTAGGTGGTGAATTGCGGAAACTGTGTTTGTCGTTACGACAAAATTAACATGGAGTCTTATGGCAAAAGGTATGTCGTTACGTCAAGGAAGTTACGTTACCATCTCTCCCTGTGGAGTGGGCGTGTCGGTACAGGTCCGGGTTGAGCGCCTTGAGACAGGTCCGTACTTGGGGAACTTCTGTAGAGTGACTGGAGCGTGGAGTGGGTGCTCAAGGTAAGTAAACGAAAAAATGCTCTCTTAATTTTTATTAGCACATAATACAAACATAACATTAATATAATCTAGAAATTTTGCAATATATATAAGTGAACTTTAAACTAAGGCTGTCCGTGACGTATGTTACTGAGGCTATAGTGTCCGTAAGGTAGAGTATCAAAGCTGTTTGATAAAATTTGTCGTTTGTCATCATAAGGATTTAAAGCAATTTTATTTTGTTCAACGCTATAAATTTCATGATTATAGGAACGAATAGACCGTTGGGTTACCGAAGTGATTTTAAAATTTTTTAAGCATTCGACGTAATCGTTAAAAGTTAATTTGTTACGGACAATAGTATGTTTCACTCCTTTCGCTTTTTTGGTAACCTTTCCATCTTGAATTTTAAAACTGTACATTTTTGACCTGAGTCCAACAAAATGAGAAATAATTTTTCCATTAGCTTCATCCTTCATTAGTCCTAAGACTTTTTTATTTGTCGGAGGGATATTGTATGGATTGTTGGTAGGATAATCGGAAGTATCAAATTTCGTTAGATCTCTCTTTATGATTTCTTCATAAACGTCATTACAACAGAGTTCGTAAATAAAACTGTCGGTGTCCATGTACATGAGCTTGCACCGATCAACTCCCATTTTCGGTAGCATGTACTCATAATGAAAATCGTACATGTATATTTTAGACAAGTCTAAAATTGCCATGCCTATGTACAGTGGTTTATTGAAACAGATTGAAGACTTTTTCAGTTCAATAATAACAAGGTTTTCATCTAGAATTAATCTGCTATGAAACCTAGGACTAGAAATAAAATTTTTTGCACCATTACGTCCTTCCCAAGATTTAACAATTTTAACTACGCGGTGCTTTCGAATATTTTCCATCGTTTTCCCAAACACCGCGTTATTAAACAGCTTGAATAAATTTTTTTCAAAAGTTGATTGAGCTTGTGTTCGAAACCCGTTATTTAATTCAATATAAGATTTTAACCATGGTGACTGGTTAAACTTTAAAATTTTGTGAATTTTTGTCGGAACTAATCCATGTTTTAACATTTGCTTTAAATTCCTATAATGAACAATATAATTTTGTTTATGAAACAGAGTGGTCATTAATTTGGGTAATTTCGATTGTGGCGGTTTAAGATGTTCAGGTGCGAAAGGAAAGTCCTTATGCGTGTCATGTAACTTATTTGGGTACTGTAAATCTACCTGCAAAATATACCCTACGGGGGAATCGTCAGGAATAGTTAATACGTCAAAATTGGTATCTTCTATCCATTCGAAGCCTCCGTAAGGTAAAGGTTCACACATTGCCTTTCCGTACAAATTGTTCACATCTAGGTAAAGAAGGTATTTAGACGGTTTTACAGGATCATAGTCAAACATGTACTTGTTGTTTGCTTCTGAATATCTACTGCTACACACAGAAACGCCACCACGAATACCTTTTTCAATAAACATTATTTGATCGATATCGTGTAATAACTCCAACTTGCATTTAGTGTACTTTAACATACAGTCCCAAGTATATCCGGGCATGGTAAAATACCATGAAGGATCGAGATTATGAGTTGAAATACAATTTAATCTGAAATGTTCAAAAATATCAGCTAAAAGTATAACATCAGTTTTTAAATACAAATCTGAATATTCTCCCAAAGTCTGAATATTAAAAGAATCCCATACCTTCGATGCATGACTATATTTTTCGTCGTCAATATGCGAATCTTCTAGTTTATTATAGAAATATTCCTTGGATGGTAAAGTTTTTTCATCAAGTTTATCAATACTATCAATATAATCGTAGCAAAACACACCTTTACACGTTAAGAGTTTAAATTTTTCTTCCGTCACATCTAAAAATTGACTTTTTAAAAGTTTTAAATTTTCGGGTTGCATCGATTTTGCAAGTTCATCGAGAGAAGCCCCCAAAAATCTATACGAATCAATATAGCGAAATTTAATGTCATTTTCTGTTACATGATGGGTGAATGAAATATATTTTTCTTTGTTAATAGGTAGTACACTTAAACATCCTTTTTTACATAAAAGTTTGATTAAAAAATGAGAATCGTATCCGGAAAGATTCTGGAAAATTATCGGCACCACAAACTGCTTACGAAAATTTAAATTGCATACTGAATGAGCAAATCCTCTGAAAATACCCGTGAAATGATCATGATCTCGAACAATTTCATCTTTAGGGGAAAACGGTTTTTCACAAATGTGACACCTTTTAGCCATTGATAAATCAAGTTGGATGTTCATTGGAGTGTTTTTCTTTGTTTCATTATAAATAAATTTCGACAGTTCAATCATTTCATTAACAAACCATTCAACACAGTTAGTACCTCGAAACATTTTGAACTGAGATAAAGAGTCATTATATGCACATTTGATGAAATATCCTACACTAAAAGGAATGTGTCTTTGATATTTACCTAAATCATTCGAGAAAGAAACGTTTTCCAATTGACTTTCGAAATCAGCATAAATAACAAATGGGGCTTTTTGTTGATAAACATGATTTTTAAACTCTATAAAGTCGTATTTGGGAAACGAAATATGACAGTCATTCAACTTAGTGCACAATACTTCATGTGTTAATAATTTTTGATGGTTGGAAAAATAATTTAAACATCTATCACAAATAAATTTACGTTGTTTATGTTTGTTTAACTGACTGGATAATAATCGTGATAAATCTTTAATCCAGCAATAGTGATAGATAATATTGGTATCTTCTTCTTCTACTACTGCATCTGTGGGAACCGGATTATAGTCATTTAATTTAGGATAATATTTGTTCTGAATTAAAAGCAAATTAATATGTTTGTTTAGTTTTTGAGGTGTTAATCTGACTGGAACTACTGCATAGAATGTTGTCGGTACCGTTGACATTTCTAAAGCGTAAACATTTACCGATATATCGTTTAATTTTTCAAATTTATATATTTTGTTTAAAGGCATAGGCATTTCTAAATTTGTGGTATTTAAAACAGTGCTGTAATGTGGATATGAAGTAATACGATTATTGTTATTTATAACAGGATAAATAGCACTAACAATCGACCAATAGAAACAGGCTTGATCGTCATTTTGAATATTAATGCAAGCCCGTTTCTTTGAAATTTCTTTAGGTAATTTGATAAAAGTTGAACCGCTACCCATTTCAAATTTATTAATATTAATTTCTAAATAATCGATTTTTTGTAAAGCAAAGCCTGAATCACGTTCCTGAAATTCTGACAGTTGGTTTAATACTTGATCTTGGATATTTTCGCGAAACCAGCCAAGTAAATTCGTTCCCACATCAATGATTGCATAGTTTGTATTAAAATAGAAAATGTTAATTATTTCCTTATCCCCAGATTTTTTAATAAACTCCCCACAAAATGTGGAAGCTACCTTAATAACTGGATTTTGTTTTAAAAACTCTTTTATCTTCGTTTCAAATAAAAGAGAAGAATCGTTTAAGAATTGATTTATATCCTTATGCGTCAAATTAATAATAACATTCGATGTTACATTTTGATTGAAACATGAAACCACGTTTTCCCACGAAATCCTACTTTCAACATTACTTGTTTCTCGATTTAATCCCTCTATATTTTCTAGTTTTAGTCGAAGTAGTTTTTTAATTACATTTAATTGATGTAAATTTGTCTGCAATTTGCGGTGCATACGATATGGTAAACCACCTTTACCGATTAAATTATTACAAAGGATAATCAATTTTTGCACTCGGTTCAACCAAACAGTTAGGTTTCTCTTACATAATTTATTAATTTGGTGTCTAATTTTTTTAAAACCTGTAATAACATCTAAGGATTTTTTCAACAAGTTATCCGGATCCATGATACAATACCCTTTCTGTTGCTGCTGCTGCTGCTGCTGCTACTAATTCTTCAAGCCAAACAGATTTCGAATAAAATCAGCGGATTCGGATGTCCTATGTCTTTTGTTCCCCTAAAGACAAGGGCGTATTTTCCTTCGACAAAGTTATGCAGCTGCGGTTCAAACGTCTCAGTCACTCTTCGAGGGAGGAATACCACAGTGGTTTCCAAGTGTAATAAAATGTTTTTACCGTATTTGGTATTCGAAAGTGTAGCTTTATAGATCAAATATTTTTCATTAATTGTTAAATCTTGTAGTTTAACCAGTGCTTTATCATTCTTTACAAGACACACTTGGTTTAGTTTTTCCAAATCCATTCTGTTTTAAAATTTAAAGACTTTAGTCATTTACAGTTAAAAAAACTTTCACTTACGTTAAACACTGCAAAATCAAACACCGTAAAAACTTTCAAGTTTGACTGTCTGCAACAATCTCCTTTACTTCCACTCACATTAACCACTGTAAATTCAAACACTATGAACCTTTAAGTTTGACTATCTGCAATAATCTACTTTGCGATATTCCTAGATGGAATTATTTATACCTCTGCGGATGCAATCTTCCTTTAAATTAAAAGTATTGATATATTTCATCGGAAAAAATAAAGTGGTTTCATGTTGCAAATATAAATCATTTTCATGGGATTATGTAAATTAGTCTTTAATGCTAGGAAATATAGAACTTACATTCTATTAAATCATTCCCGGATAGAAGTACTGACACCTGTATATGGACTAATTGCATCATTCTCCGATTGTATTTTTATTTACACCTCTTTGCAAATGCTGTCTTCCTTTAAATAGAAAGTATTGGTATATTTCATGTTACAAATATAAATCATTTTCATGGGATTATGTCAATTAGTCTTTAATGAAAGGAAATATAAATCTTACATTCTATTGAATCATTTTGAACTGGAAATATTAATTTTTATAGTTAATTTTAATATCCCCGCTAATCGAAACTTAAACGTAACAACGTAAAGTCTGCAAACAATATGGACACATCTTTTGCGATGACGGTGGACCATCTATATGAACGTGAACTTCAGGTCGATTGTAGTGAACGAAACATGGCAGCCTTATTTGTAGCTCATAATTGCTAGTATATTCATAGGGTAACTTACTCCAAATATTTAGAAGATCTATGCAGTCTACTTGTTTCAAAAAATACTCGAGCGGAAGACATTTTAATTCTTCACTTTTCAATTGTTTAATATCTTTGCTTCCAATTAAAAAGTCAACCAAGTTTTGTGTTGTGTTCATCTTAGTCGTGTAACATAAATATACTGAGGTAGTTAGAAAATTGTTAATATTTAAATATGAGAGCATATTGGGGAGGGGCAAACGATATATAGTAAAAAAGCTTTATATTTTCTACAAAAATTTTATTCTCTATTTAAATCCTGCACAACTTTGTCATAATAATAATATAGGTATTCCTTAAGGGCACTACTTAGTAGCATATTTCCCATACATTTATCGCAAATTAAGTTATACAATTCTAATAGTGGTTTTCTATTAACATTGTTTGCGATGCACCAAGGTTTAAGTACATTTATTATATTGTAATAAAAAGTACAAAAATGCAGATCATTCAATATGACCAACCGTTGGCGAATAAGGTGAAAATCAATGTGAAAAATTTGATGTACATCTTTTTCTGTTAAATAGAAACTTACACAATATTTAGATATTTTCAATACTTTTCCAAAATCACCATCAGTATTGGTAAATCCAATCATTTGATTCACTTCGATAAAATCACCACATGGAAAGGTTACCACGTCACCCGAAACCGTAGGGTCATTGAAAAAATCACACATCTTTTCGTGCAGAACATTTAAAAATGTGATCCATTCAAATTCACTGAATGATATTTTACCAATTTTTGTCGTTTCAGATAATGTAATAACCGAACTGAATGTTCGCGCCGGACTTAAACCACATTCGATTCGATATGAATCCGTATAATATGATGCATTTAGTAGATGGAAGGATTCTTTTCTAGCGGCATCTTCAAACTTTTGTATACATTCTTCGAGTTGACGATCGTAACAAATCGGGGATGAAGAAGTTGCACAGTCGTAATCATCATCACTTTTATGAGAAATCATTTTGTCACTATAACACTACGTTAATATTTAAGACGCACATGTTCTTCTCTTTAACTATTGAACGCTTATGAAATTATTTCAGTTTATGTCGTTAAGTGTCCCCCATTCCCACTGTTTCAACTTGTTCCAACTTGTCTACAGACAAATTCGTATAAGGTTATTAACCCCGTAATTTTCTTTTTATCATAACACAATGAAAAAAGTGTCTTTTTGCGAGAAGAACAAAGTCTTCAAACTGGTTGTATGGAGTTTTGCTTACAGGGAGGCTAGAAAAAGTGATTATCTAGCTGTGCATATTAACAGAATCCACTTTCAAAGAAGAATTCAGTTGTGTGAAGAAAAAATGGTCCATATATTTTCAAATATACATAGAACGAAAATTTATAACGAAAGATTTAATGTTATCGGAGGTTAAAAATTCTAGTAAATAAAAAAAATGTTACAGAATATCCTTTTTCAAAATCCAAGAATTATTTGAGTTACTAAAACCGAGCCATTTAACATAAACCTTATCTCCTTTTTGTTTTAAAATCTTTTCAACCAAGTAAACGTCAGGATATTTAACTTTCTGCAGTTCCTCTTCATAGAATCCTCCCTGAACGTATTCATTGTTGTAATCTTTCAATAAGTACGTGGTGGGATTAGTCAACTGGATCTTTTCTATTTGGAATATTTCAGTCGACCAATTCGGAGTGTAACCTTTATCGAAAGCTTCTCTCTGTTTGGAAATCCTCACAAAATCGTGCACTTTCAGTTTTGGCTTTTTGGGATCCACCGTTTTTAGATGAGAGTAGGAATTTGATAAAATTTCCTCGGCATTCTTATTATCGACACTGTTAGGCTTGTAGCCAGTAGTTCGGTGAACAGTATTATTATATTTTTGTACAATTTTTTCTAAAATATCAAGCCATTTATAATTTCCTTGAATTGTGAATTGTCGCCATATCATATTCTTCAATGTACGATTTACTCTTTCAACGATGCTTGCTTTTAAGTTAGAAAATGTACTGTAATGATTAATTTCATATTTTTTCACAAGTTCGGTGAAATCCCTGTTGTAGAATTCGGTACCAAGATCTGTATGCAAATTTTTCGGAGGATTTTTGGATCTTCTTAGAATTGCTGCAAATGCTAACGTAACATCTTTACTTTTTTTACTTTTTAAAGGCATTACCCAAACATATTTTGAAAAGGCGTTTATAACTACCAGGATATAGCGAAATCCGCTATTTGATTTGACATACGGCTGCATTTCCACGAGATCCGCTTGCCACAAGTCGTGCAACCCTTTAATAATTACCCTTCGCCTTTTATAATTTTTCCTAGCAGGTTTATGTAACTCGTGAGCCACAGTTTCCTTTGATGTGAGTACCATAACTAAGCTAACACTAACTTATCGCTTTTTAATAGCACTTTTTATTTCGGAAACAACAGCTTCAAGTTGCAGAAGCCTGTTACGTAACGCGAAAGTGTTAAATCTTGACACTTCATCGACTTTGTTCAAAAATCCATCCACTTCGTTCACCTTATCTTTTAGTTCTGCAAGTTCCTTTGTGGATATGGTTATTTTTTCCGTGAGCTGTTGATTTTTATCATACATATTTTTTATTGTATCATTTAACTCATTTTTTAGTAAAAGTATTTCGTTTATCATCTTTTCTTCAATTTTTTTCATATTAAAACCAATGTCCAATTTGTTAATAGACTTGTTACTTTTAACAAAGTGTTTTTCGAAATGTTCGGCGACTGTTTTTTTTGAAATGTGTCGACCAAACTTATCGACAGTCATCTTGAAAATAAAATGCAAATAAAAAAAGGTACTTTTTTATACAATAACATCTGCTTCCTTAAGTTCTTCTATAATAGAAATGATTTCGTTATTATGACCTGTATGACCTGCTGTCGTAGAAGCCATAAGTAAACGAAGCCTGTCAACGAGTTCATTCAAATCATTCCAATATACATAATCCGTTTGTGATTTGTGATTTTTTAAAATTAATCCCGATCCCTTTTTATTTCGGGGCCTAACGAGCGGAAGGGTAGGTCTACTGAAACTCGTTTGGGAAGATTGTATACTTCTAGTTTTCGTGATACCTTTTTCCTGCAAGTATGGTGCTATTATTGTAATGTATTTGGTTGATTTAGTACCTTGAACTTGATCATTGGGATCATGATTCCTTCTATAAGCGTTAGTCCTTTTCAATATATCCATATAATTATCCAAATCCTCCTTTTTGTAGCCGAGCGGATTTATTTTAAACAATAGTTCATATAATCCGACTGTTCCAGGATATGTTATTCCTGCAACTTTTACATCTTTGCCGATAAGTTCGACAGGTTTTTGAGTTAAGCCTAAAAATAACTTGTCTGTTTCAATGTCGTGAATTATACCAAATTGATGATCGAAAGTATGTTTTTTGTCTTTTATATTATCGTCAATATAAGTTCTTGGTAGTTCGTGGTAGGTTTCTAGCCACTCTTCGTAAGCAGGAGTACTAACTATTGGTTGTATTGACAGCTTTGATTGTTCTAAAATATCCGATAAATTCAATGATTTCTCGTTAGACTCTTCTTGAAATGGTGTAGTTTCACCAATCTCCACTGAACGTAAAAAAGAAGGAAATTGACTTTTTGACGTTAAGCTTTCATCAAAGAAGGAGGGCATCTTTAAAGGTAAAAGTGGAGTTTTCCCAGTTTTCAATTTTTTTTCTTTCCTTGGGGTTGAAGTTGCAGATGCTGCATTTTCGATATTAAAAGATCTTTCTTCTTCCTTTTTTCCTTCGGTTATTATATCCAGTGGTTCACTCTTACCATGAACAGCTGAAATTAATTGTTCTAAAGGTTGTGTTAGTGGTTTGTAGGTTTGCTCTAGTCTAGCTTGTGTCTCAAATTCTGCATTTTTTAGACTCTGATATTTTTCTCTCACTGCTTTTCTCGATTTAACCAGCTCTCTTTTTAAACGTTCGTCATCCATGTTGGAGGAGGAGGAGGAGGAGGTAAAGTGAAGTTACTTTGAAAACCGTTCCTTTTATAGGTAAATAAATGTATCAAATCCCTTTCGGTATCTACCGCACTTTAAATTTGAATCTTTATCCACTACTAAAAATTCGTACAGTTCTTTCCAACAGAGCGAACACAAGTCTTTAAACTGATTAAATGACATATCGACATTAATATGATCTTGATAAATATGTTTCAAATTTGTGACATCTTGTTGAAATATGATAAGTAGGTTCGCATTGTCTCGTATTAATTGTTTAGGTATAGAAGAATATGTTTGACACAAATAAAAACAATCAGTGTTTTTATGCCGTCCAAAGCAAAAATAATCCTTAACAATATTCTGATCACAACAAACGATATCATCGAAAATAATCAATGAATTAGATTCAATTTCTCTTGGATCGATAATATTTTCGGCATTATCTGACTCGTAGAAACCGATTTGTTTAAGAGGTTGCATAAGTGTTCTCAAATATTCATATTTTGGCTGATACAACGACTTGGAATAAATATACAAATTTTTAAAACGCAATCCATTGCGATCTTCAATTAAAGATATCATCACATTAGTTTTTCCACATCCTGATGGGCCAATAACTAAACCCCTTTTACTACTTCCCTGAAATAAGTCACCATGTTTCCTGAAAGTGTTTTTTGTAAATTCGTAATCTTTAATGGTTATCGAATGTAACTGTTTTTCAAGACGCATCTTTTTGGTACTTAAAGCACATAAAAAGTGAATGTCTATCAGTTGCGGGATAGTGTTATATAATGATCGACTTCCACAGTCATCACATCATTCGTTCAAAAACTAGCAAAAAAAGAGGAACTGGTATTGTCAATACTTTGATAAACAAATTACCCGTTGAATTACATATTCCCGGGTTCAATTTCTGCGGTCCTGGCACCAAGTTGAAGGAAAGACTGACAAGAGGTGATACGGGTGTAAATCCTTTAGATGAAGCTTGTAAAGAGCACGACATAGCATACGCCGAAAGAAAAGATTTACAAAGTAGACACGAAGCGGATAAAATCTTAGCATCAAAAGCACTAGCACGGTTCAAGGCAAGTGATTCGGGAATCGGTGAAAAAATTGCAGCGTTGGGTATTAGCGGAGCTATGAATGTGAAAACAAAGTTAGGAATGGGGCTGCGAAAAAGGAAAACAGGTCGAGGTTTGAAAGGTGGAAAGATAACTCTAAACAGAGCAATTTTAAACGTGAAAAAGGGTCTCATCGGACAAAAGTTTAAAAACTTAAAATCTAGTGCCAAGTATGCCCTAGCACTTGCAAAAAAGAGTGGCAAAGTTTCACCCCCCAAAAGGAGAATTATTCCTATTCCTAAATCAGGTGGATTTTTGCCTCTGATACCTCTGTTTGCTGGTTTATCGGCATTAGGTGCATTAGGAGGTGGAGCTGCTGGTATTGCAAAAGCGGTAAACGATGCGAAAGCAGCTTCTCAAAAATTGGAAGAAGCGAAAAGACACAACGAGACAATGGAAGCTATAGCACTTGGTAAAGAAGGGAGCGGATTATACCTGAAACCATACAAATCAGGATGTGGACTTTACTTAAAACCATATTCAAAAAACTGTTAAGTGGAATACCTCGAAAATCACTAACAAATTTTCAGTTATTAAAATACGTAAAAAAATTACAAATTCCACATTTTCGAGGTATTTTCATGAGAAATAAATTACCACAGAAAATTAAAAAGAACGAGCGTGGTATAGTGAACCTGGATGATTCAGTCAACAAAGGAACTCATTGGATTTGTTATGCTAAAAAAGGGAAAAGTATTACATACTTCGATAGTTATGGGAACTTAAAACCTCCAAAGGAGTTGGTTAAGTATTTCAAGAGTGATGGACTCAAGAACGATATAAAGTATAATTATACGAGGTATCAAACTGATGAGCAAATGAATTGTGGTCAGCTCTGTTTAGAATTCCTTTATAATAGTGTGTATAGAACTCAAGAGATTTATTTATAATTTTAATATTGACGAATCATGTCTTATAGTTTTGTTCTTACCGGTAATTCTGCAACTCTCACTGCGGAATTTAACCCTCCTATACATCTAGACGACAATTTCGAATACGTAATCGGTCTAGTCAACTTTGAAACTTTCAATTCAATTCCAAATATTGAGTCCGGATCTAATTTGTTTATTATTGATAAAGAATATATCACAATACCACCAGGTTGCTACGAGATAGAAGATATAGCTAATTATATAAAAAAGGACATTGGAGACAAAAAGACATTTGAGTTAACTGCAAACAATAACACTCTTAGAACACATCTTATTTCATCTGTAGATGTTAAATTTGAAGAAGGAACTATAGCAAAACTTTTGGGGTTTGAGTACCAGGACATACCGGCTAATACTTTGACAGTGTCTGATCACCCCGCAGATATCTTTAAGGTGAATGCTATAAATATCGATTGCAGTATAGCTGAAGGGTCTTTTCTAAATGGTACGCCAGTTCATGTAATACATCAGTTTTTTCCTAGTGTACCACCCGGTTTTAAAATAATCGAAACCCCTCAGAATGTCATTTATTTTCCCGTAATCGTTAACGTTGTAGATAAAATAACAGTGAAACTAGTTGATCAAGAGGGCGATTTGATTAATTTTCGAGGTGAATCCGTGACATTAAGACTTCATCTTAAACGCTTGGACTCACGATGGTAATTCTATATAATAGAACACCTAATTTAGATTTTGTCAGAAGGTTTAATACACCTTGTAAGCAGCAAACCCCCGATAGTACGAAACGATACACAAGAGGGTTAACGTCTTTGAATAAACAGTTTCTTGTTTCCCTAGGATTTACATTAAAAAATGGATCATATAAACGTCCAAGAAAAAGTTTTTATTGACGACTCAATTTTAAGCTGGGAAGTGCTCTCTTTTGATCCATTCAATCCTACTAAATTGGGGACAAACGATGAAATTAGAATATCCTTACAGCAAACCGGAAAATATCCCTTACCCTGCAAAAGTGAACTTTACATTGAACTAAAGGTTACGAAAGAGGATGGTACGCCACTTACAAACACATACTTGATAAATAATGCCGCGGCGTTTTTATTCAAAGAGTTGAGATATGTTCTAAATGGAGTGACAATTGACGCAGTACGAGATGTTGGTATAACAGCAACCCTTAAGGGTTATTCATCATATAATTTAAATGAAAGCGCTAAGCTTCAAAACGCGGGATGGTATCCGGTAGAAAAAGAAAAAAGCATCATGACGGACTCTAACGGAAATGTTTCTTTATGTATTCCTCTTAAGATGTACTCTGGTTTCTTTGAAGATTATAAGAAAATCATTTTAAATTCACATCAAGAATTAATCCTAGTTAGAGCTAACGATGATTCCAATGCATTGGTACAAACGGCAGCATCTACAGAAAAACCGAAACTTACGATAACAAAACTCTGTTGGAGAGTTCCACACTTAACAGTAGCAATTCCTCAGGAATTAGCACTTACAAAAACTATTGATAAAAATACTGACATCTTATTAACTTTTCGAAGCTGGGAATTAGTTGAATATCCAGAGTTATTAGAAGCCACCAGACACAATTGGACGGTAAAGACATCGACCAAAGTTGAAACTCCACGCCATGTCATACTCGCATTTCAAAAAGACAAAAGAGGTAATCTTAAAAAGGATATGAGCAAATTTGATCACTGTGACCTACGAAACGTAAATGTGTATTTAAATTCTGAAAGATACCCGTATGGTGACTTGCAACTTGATTTTAAAAATAATAGATTTGCAACCCTGTATGAAATGTTTTCCGAATTTCGTCAGGTTTACTATAATAACGCACAAGAACCTATTTTCACTCCGTCCGAATTCAAAGATAAAGCTCCACTTGTTTACATCAATTGTACTCACCAAAGAGATTTACTTCAAACTGGATCAGTCACTATGAGAGTGGAATTTGAAACTGCAGAAAAAGTGACTGATAAAACGACAGCCTATTGCCTCATTATTCATGACAAAATATTTAGTTATAATCCACTTACGAAAATTGTAAAACAGCTTTAAATTCCTACCACCACCACCACCACCACCATCAATATGTAGCGTTAAAACTTAATGTTCAGTTGAAATATTGTTTATAAAGATACTGCAAGTCGAAATGACAACTAGACTTGAAAGAATAGAAACTTTTTTAGAAAACCTACGAAATATTAAACGCCGGATTAGAGAATATTCCATCAAGAAATTTACTTTCCTAAAGTTTGAACAATTAAAAATATGAATATTCAAGGGTTTAAAGATGAAAATACCCTAAACGACTCTTTTCACATCATCAGCAGCACATAACAGTAATGGAAAAAATCATTGCATCAAAGTAAAATGTACCCTATCATCCCGTCATATATAACCAAAACATTTCGTGTGAAGATCCAAACCTATTGATGACTAGTCCAGTTCAAGACTGCTTCTACCAACGTGTGCTCTTTTAAATGTTTTATGTACAATGATGAATAAAGTTTTTAAAAATGTAAAACGCTTTTTAATGATGCATGCTACAATACATCTTCATAATGCTATTTATGCAAATTGCTATATATTCACATTGCGAAGATGTCAGCCTATTAACTGCACCAGTCTTTGCAATTTTCGTTTAGCAGGAGCAAAAGACGCATAAGTGAGCTCATTTTTCGACTTTGAACTTTAGTACTACTACTTTAGTGGTAGCACAAGGTAGGTGGTTATTTTTATTCATTAAATTAGCGAAAAGCGTATTTTAGTATTTATTAGATACGGATTTGGGAACCTAGGGTAGTTCCTCTCGATCAGTGACATTCTCATGTGGTTCGACTTCAAAATTTAGAACTACTACTACTACTACTACTACTGTGATAGCACAAGGTGGTTATTTTCATTCAATTAGCGAAAAGTGAATTTTAGTATTTATTAAATACAGATTTGGGATCCTAGGGTGCAATCCATTGTTCCGACCCAGACCTACTACAGCGGTAGTAATAGAAGTAGTTATTATTACATAGAGATTTGCGAACCGAGGGTACAATTCTTTTTTGTCATTCGAAAGTGTAAAATGAAGTTTGCCGTACTGGATATGCAAGGTTATATAATTAACAAAATGTTTACCACGAAAGAACTCACCATCTACGATGGTAAACATTTGAAATCCTTTTTGTTTAAATGCCCGATTAAATTTTCTAGTTTACATGCAAATGATCGGAAAACTGCTGCATATCTCTATAACAATGTTCATGGTATTCCATTTGATTCGGGGAATATCAAATATCAGCAAATTAAAAATATTTTAGAAAACCATTTAAAAAATATTGATTTGATATTTGTGAAAGGACAGGCAAAATTTGAGTTTTTGAAAGACTATCTTGCCGATTCAATACGAATTTTCAATTTAGAAAAAGATGATGCTGACCTGGTACCCAAATTAAGACCTAGCGAAAACAATTGTAATAGTCATGCTTTCAAAGTATGCAATTGCAGTAGTAGAAATGCCGAAGTGCTATTTGAATATGTTATTAATAAATTAATTGCTTCATAAATCGGGTTTCAAGTCTCTATATGTTAATGTCAGTACCATTGGTACACATTATTATTATTATTATTTTCGTAGATGTATTTATTAAAGAGTCGATGCATAAAAGCATTCTGTAAATATAGCTCGAATGCGGCAGAAGATCGTACCACTTAAGAAAACATACATTATAATTTCCATCAGTGATTGGGGGAGGGGGTAACGTTTTCTGTGAGCGAGACATATATTGCATGAATTATTACAAAATATATGATGCTAATAAAAATTAAGAGAGCATTTTTTCGTTTACTTACCTTGAGCACCCACTCCACGCTCCAGTCACTCTACAGAAGTTCCCCAAGTACGGACCTGTCTCAAGGCGCTCAACCCGGACCTGTACCGACACGCCCACTCCACAGGGAGAGATGGTAACGTAACTTCCTTGACGTAACGACATACCTTTTGCCATAAGACTCCATGTTAATTTTGTCGTAACGACAAACACAGTTTCCGCAATTCACCACCTAATCACCTAATAACACAAATAACGTTCACGGTGCGAAAACTCTAAAAACAACCAACAGTTTTCGCAATGTACCTTTAAAGAATGAAATAACGGAACGACAAAAATAACGTTACACGAGAGAGATGGAGATACGCTTAACGTCAACTTTAACGTAACGACAAAGTTTTTCCCATAAGACTCCATGTTAATTTTGTCGTAACGACAAATACAGTTTTCGTAATGCACCACTAAATCAATAAATCACTAAAATAACGTTAACGGTGCGAAAACTCTATAAAAACAACCAATAGTTTTCGCAGTGCACCTTTCAAGAAATAAATAAAGGAACGACAAAAATAACGTTACAGGAGAGAGATGGAGATACGTTTAACGTCAACTTTAGCGTAACGACAAAGTTTTTCCCATAAGACTCCATGTTAATTTTGTCGTAACGACAAATACAGTTTTCGCAATACACCGCTAAATCAATAAACCACTAAAATAACGTTAACGGCGCGAAAACTCCCCCATTTTCCCCATACGTTAATTTAACGGAACGACAAATATAACGTTAACGGAGCAAAAATAACGTTAGCGGATGTGCGAAAACGGCACATTTGATCTGTAACCCCCCTAGCTCAACTACTTTGGCCAAAAAGTGCCGCTTCTATTAGAGCCAAATTGACGATTTGCCGTTTAAGGCCTTATTATGCTTATTTTGCCAAAAGGAGACGATTTGAACAAAATTGGTTGAAGCGTTGGCGAAATATCGCCAAATTGTACGATTTGGCCAAAAAGTGCCGCTTCTATTAGAGCCAAATTGACGATTTGCCGTTTAAGGCCTTATTATGCTTATTTTGCCAAAAGGAGACGATTTGAACAAAATTGGTTGAAGCGTTGGCGAAATATCGCCAAATTGTACGATTTGGCCAAAAAGTGCCGCTTCTATTAGAGCCAAATTGACGATTTGCCGTTTAAGGCCTTATTATGCTTATTTTGCCAAAAGGAGACGATTTGAACAAAATTGGTTGTAGCGTTTGCGAGATAACGCCAAATCATAAGATTTGGCCAAAAAGTGCCGCTTCTATTAGAGCCAAATTGACGATTTGCCGTTTAAGGCCTTATTATGCTTATTTTGCCAAAAGGAGACGATTTGAACAAAATTGGTTGAAGCGTTGGCGAAATATCGCCAAATTGTACGATTTGGCCAAAAAGTGCCGCTTCTATTAGAGCCAAATTGACGATTTGCCGTTTAAGGCCTTATTATGCTTATTTTGCCAAAAGGAGACGATTTGAACAAAATTGGTTGAAGCGTTGGCGAAATATCGCCAAATTGTACGATTTGGCCAAAAAGTGCCGCTTCTATTAGAGCCAAATTGACGATTTGCCGTTTAAGGCCTTATTATGCTTATTTTGCCAAAAGGAGACGATTTGAACAAAATTGGTTGAAGCGTTGGCGAAATATCGCCAAATTGTACGATTAGGCCAAAAAGTGCCGCTTCTATTAGAGCCAAATTGACGATTTGCCGTTTAAGGCCTTATTATGCTTATTTTGCCAAAAGGAGACAATTTGAACAAAATTGGTTGAAGCGTTGGCGAAATATCGCCAAATTGTACGATTTGGCCAAAAAGTGCCGCTTCTATTAGAGCCAAATTGACGATTTGCCGTTTAAGGCCTTATTATGCTTATTTTGCCAAAAGGAGACGATTTGAACAAAATTGGTTGAAGCGTTGGCGAAATATCGCCAAATCATAAGATTTGGCCAAAAAGTGCCGCTTCTATTAGAGCCAAATTGACGATTTGCCGTTTAAGGCCTTATTATGCTTATTTTGCCAAAAGGAGACGATTTGATCAAAATTGGTTGTAGCGTTTGCGAGATATCGCCAAATTGTACAATTTGGCCAAAAAGTGCCGCTTCTATTAGAGCCAAATTGACGATTTGCCGTTTAAGGCCTTATTATGCTTATTTTGCCAAAAGGAGACGATTTGAACAAAATTGGTTGTAGCGTTTGCGAGATAACGCCAAATCATAAGATTTGGCCAAAAAGTGCCGCTTCTATTAGAGCCAAATTGACGATTTGCCGTTTAAGGCCTTATTATGCTTATTTTGCCAAAAGGAGACGATTTGAACAAAATTGGTTGAAGCGTTGGCGAAATATCGCCAAATTGTACGATTTGGCCAAAAAGTGCCGCTTCTATTAGAGCCAAATTGACGATTTGCCGTTTAAGGCCTTATTATGCTTATTTTGCCAAAAGGAGACGATTTGAACAAAATTGGTTGTAGCGTTTGCGAGATAACGCCAAATCATAAGATTTGGCCAAAAAGTGCCGCTTCTATTAGAGCCAAATTGACGATTTGCCGTTTAAGGCCTTATTATGCTTATTTTGCCAAAAGGAGACGATTTGAACAAAATTGGTTGAAGCGTTGGCGAAATATCGCCAAATCATAAGATTTGGCCAAAAAGTGCCGCTTCTATTAGAGCCAAATTGACGATTTGCCGTTTAAGGCCTTATTATGCTTATTTTGCCAAAAGGAGACGATTTGAACAAAATTGGTTGTAGCGTTTGCGAGATAACGCCAAATCATAAGATTTGGCCAAAAAGTGCCGCTTCTATTAGAGCCAAATTGACGATTTGCCGTTTAAGGCCTTATTATGCTTATTTTGCCAAAAGGAGACGATTTGAACAAAATTGGTTGAAGCGTTGGCGAAATATCGCCAAATTGTACGATTTGGCCAAAAAGTGCCGCTTCTATTAGAGCCAAATTGACGATTTGCCGTTTAAGGCCTTATTATGCTTATTTTGCCAAAAGGAGACGATTTGAACAAAATTGGTTGAAGCGTTGGCGAAATATCGCCAAATTGTACGATTTGGCCAAAAAGTGCCGCTTCTATTAGAGCCAAATTGACGATTTGCCGTTTAAGGCCTTATTATGCTTATTTTGCCAAAAGGAGACGATTTGAACAAAATTGGTTGAAGCGTTGGCGAAATATCGCCAAATTGTACGATTAGGCCAAAAAGTGCCGCTTCTATTAGAGCCAAATTGACGATTTGCCGTTTAAGGCCTTATTATGCTTATTTTGCCAAAGGGAGACGATTTGAACAAAATTGGTTGAAGCGTTGGCGAAATATCGCCAAATCATAAGATTTGGCCAAAAAGTGCCGCTTCTATTAGAGCCAAATTGACGATTTGCCGTTTAAGGCCTTATTATGCTTATTTTGCCAAAAGGAGACGATTTGAACAAAATTGGTTGTAGCGTTTGCGAGATAACGCCAAATCATAAGATTTGGCCAAAAAGTGCCGCTTCTATTAGAGCCAAATTGACGATTTGCCGTTTAAGGCCTTATTATGCTTATTTTGCCAAAAGGAGACGATTTGAACAAAATTGGTTGAAGCGTTGGCGAAATATCGCCAAATCATAAGATTTGGCCAAAAAGTGCCGCTTCTATTAGAGCCAAATTGACGATTTGCCGTTTAAGGCCTTATTATGCTTATTTTGCCAAAAGGAGACGATTTGAACAAAATTGGTTGTAGCGTTTGCGAGATAACGCCAAATCATAAGATTTGGCCAAAAAGTGCCGCTTCTATTAGAGCCAAATTGACGATTTGCCGTTTAAGGCCTTATTATGCTTATTTTGCCAAAAGGAGACGATTTGAACAAAATTGGTTGAAGCGTTGGCGAAATATCGCCAAATTGTACGATTTGGCCAAAAAGTGCCGCTTCTATTAGAGCCAAATTGACGATTTGCCGTTTAAGGCCTTATTATGCTTATTTTGCCAAAAGGAGACGATTTGAACAAAATTGGTTGAAGCGTTGGCGAAATATCGCCAAATTGTACGATTTGGCCAAAAAGTGCCGCTTCTATTAGAGCCAAATTGACGATTTGCCGTTTAAGGCCTTATTATGCTTATTTTGCCAAAAGGAGACGATTTGAACAAAATTGGTTGAAGCGTTGGCGAAATATCGCCAAATTGTACGATTAGGCCAAAAAGTGCCGCTTCTATTAGAGCCAAATTGACGATTTGCCGTTTAAGGCCTTATTATGCTTATTTTGCCAAAAGGAGACGATTTGAACAAAATTGGTTGTAGCGTTTGCGAGATAACGCCAAATCATAAGATTTGGCCAAAAAGTGCCGCTTCTATTAGAGCCAAATTGACGATTTGCCGTTTAAGGCCTTATTATGCTTATTTTGCCAAAAGGAGACGATTTGAACAAAATTGGTTGAAGCGTTGGCGAAATATCGCCAAATTGTACGATTTGGCCAAAAAGTGCCGCTTCTATTAGAGCCAAATTGACGATTTGCCGTTTAAGGCCTTATTATGCTTATTTTGCCAAAAGGAGACGATTTGAACAAAATTGGTTGAAGCGTTGGCGAAATATCGCCAAATTGTACGATTTGGCCAAAAAGTGCCGCTTCTATTAGAGCCAAATTGACGATTTGCCGTTTAAGGCCTTATTATGCTTATTTTGCCAAAAGGAGACGATTTGAACAAAATTGGTTGAAGCGTTGGCGAAATATCGCCAAATTGTACGATTAGGCCAAAAAGTGCCGCTTCTATTAGAGCCAAATTGACGATTTGCCGTTTAAGGCCTTATTATGCTTATTTTGCCAAAGGGAGACGATTTGAACAAAATTGGTTGAAGCGTTGGCGAAATATCGCCAAATCATAAGATTTGGCCAAAAAGTGCCGCTTCTATTAGAGCCAAATTGACGATTTGCCGTTTAAGGCCTTATTATGCTTATTTTGCCAAAAGGAGACGATTTGAACAAAATTGGTTGTAGCGTTTGCGAGATAACGCCAAATCATAAGATTTGGCCAAAAAGTGCCGCTTCTATTAGAGCCAAATTGACGATTTGCCGTTTAAGGCCTTATTATGCTTATTTTGCCAAAAGGAGACGATTTGAACAAAATTGGTTGAAGCGTTGGCGAAATATCGCCAAATCATAAGATTTGGCCAAAAAGTGCCGCTTCTATTAGAGCCAAATTGACGATTTGCCGTTTAAGGCCTTATTATGCTTATTTTGCCAAAAGGAGACGATTTGAACAAAATTGGTTGTAGCGTTTGCGAGATAACGCCAAATCATAAGATTTGGCCAAAAAGTGCCGCTTCTATTAGAGCCAAATTGACGATTTGCCGTTTAAGGCCTTATTATGCTTATTTTGCCAAAAGGAGACGATTTGAACAAAATTGGTTGAAGCGTTGGCGAAATATCGCCAAATTGTACGATTTGGCCAAAAAGTGCCGCTTCTATTAGAGCCAAATTGACGATTTGCCGTTTAAGGCCTTATTATGCTTATTTTGCCAAAAGGAGACGATTTGAACAAAATTGGTTGAAGCGTTGGCGAAATATCGCCAAATTGTACGATTTGGCCAAAAAGTGCCGCTTCTATTAGAGCCAAATTGACGATTTGCCGTTTAAGGCCTTATTATGCTTATTTTGCCAAAAGGAGACGATTTGAACAAAATTGGTTGAAGCGTTGGCGAAATATCGCCAAATTGTACGATTAGGCCAAAAAGTGCCGCTTCTATTAGAGCCAAATTGACGATTTGCCGTTTAAGGCCTTATTATGCTTATTTTGCCAAAGGGAGACGATTTGAACAAAATTGGTTGAAGCGTTGGCGAAATATCGCCAAATTGTACGATTTGGCCAAAAAGTGCCGCTTCTATTAGAGCCAAATTGACGATTTGCCGTTTAAGGCCTTATTATGCTTATTTTGCCAAAAGGAGACGATTTGAACAAAATTGGTTGAAGCGTTGGCGAAATATCGCCAAATTGTACGATTTGGCCAAAAAGTGCCGCTTCTATTAGAGCCAAATTGACGATTTGCCGTTTAAGGCCTTATTATGCTTATTTTGCCAAAAGGAGACGATTTGAACAAAATTGGTTGAAGCGTTGGCGAAATATCGCCAAATTGTACGATTAGGCCAAAAAGTGCCGCTTCTATTAGAGCCAAATTGACGATTTGCCGTTTAAGGCCTTATTATGCTTATTTTGCCAAAAGGAGACAATTTGAACAAAATTGGTTGAAGCGTTGGCGAAATATCGCCAAATTGTACGATTTGGCCAAAAAGTGCCGCTTCTATTAGAGCCAAATTGACGATTTGCCGTTTAAGGCCTTATTATGCTTATTTTGCCAAAAGGAGACGATTTGAACAAAATTGGTTGAAGCGTTGGCGAAATATCGCCAAATCATAAGATTTGGCCAAATAGTGCCGCTTCTATTAGAGCCAAATTGACGATTTGCCGTTTAAGGCCTTATTATGCTTATTTTGCCAAAAGGAGACGATTTGATCAAAATTGGTTGTAGCGTTTGCGAGATAACGCCAAATCATAAGATTTGGCCAAAAAGTGCCGCTTCTATTAGAGCCAAATTGACGATTTGCCGTTTAAGGCCTTATTATGCTTATTTTGCCAAAAGGAGACGATTTGAACAAAATTGGTTGAAGCGTTGGCGAAATATCGCCAAATTGTACGATTTGGCCAAAAAGTGCCGCTTCTATTAGAGCCAAATTGACGATTTGCCGTTTAAGGCCTTATTATGCTTATTTTGCCAAAAGGAGACGATTTGAACAAAATTGGTTGAAGCGTTGGCGAAATATCGCCAAATTGTACGATTTGGCCAAAAAGTGCCGCTTCTATTAGAGCCAAATTGACGATTTGCCGTTTAAGGCCTTATTATGCTTATTTTGCCAAAAGGAGACGATTTGAACAAAATTGGTTGTAGCGTTTGCGAGATAACGCCAAATCATAAGATTTGGCCAAAAAGTGCCGCTTCTATTAGAGCCAAATTGACGATTTGCCGTTTAAGGCCTTATTATGCTTATTTTGCCAAAAGGAGACGATTTGAACAAAATTGGTTGAAGCGTTGGCGAAATATCGCCAAATTGTACGATTTGGCCAAAAAGTGCCGCTTCTATTAGAGCCAAATTGACGATTTGCCGTTTAAGGCCTTATTATGCTTATTTTGCCAAAAGGAGACGATTTGAACAAAATTGGTTGAAGCGTTGGCGAAATATCGCCAAATTGTACGATATGGCCAAAAAGTGCCGCTTCTATTAGAGCCAAATTGACGATTTGCCGTTTAAGGCCTTATTATGCTTATTTTGCCAAAAGGAGACGATTTGAACAAAATTGGTTGTAGCGTTTGCGAGATAACGCCAAATCATAAGATTTGGCCAAAAAGTGCCGCTTCTATTAGAGCCAAATTGACGATTTGCCGTTTAAGGCCTTATTATGCTTATTTTGCCAAAAGGAGACGATTTGAACAAAATTGGTTGAAGCGTTGGCGAAATATCGCCAAATTGTACGATTTGGCCAAAAAGTGCCGCTTCTATTAGAGCCAAATTGACGATTTGCCGTTTAAGGCCTTATTATGCTTATTTTGCCAAAAGGAGACGATTTGAACAAAATTGGTTGAAGCGTTGGCGAAATATCGCCAAATTGTACGATTTGGCCAAAAAGTGCCGCTTCTATTAGAGCCAAATTGACGATTTGCCGTTTAAGGCCTTATTATGCTTATTTTGCCAAAAGGAGACGATTTGAACAAAATTGGTTGAAGCGTTGGCGAAATATCGCCAAATTGTACGATTAGGCCAAAAAGTGCCGCTTCTATTAGAGCCAAATTGACGATTTGCCGTTTAAGGCCTTATTATGCTTATTTTGCCAAAAGGAGACAATTTGAACAAAATTGGTTGAAGCGTTGGCGAAATATCGCCAAATTGTACGATTTGGCCAAAAAGTGCCGCTTCTATTAGAGCCAAATTGACGATTTGCCGTTTAAGGCCTTATTATGCTTATTTTGCCAAAAGGAGACGATTTGAACAAAATTGGTTGAAGCGTTGGCGAAATATCGCCAAATCATAAGATTTGGCCAAAAAGTGCCGCTTCTATTAGAGCCAAATTGACGATTTGCCGTTTAAGGCCTTATTATGCTTATTTTGCCAAAAGGAGACGATTTGAACAAAATTGGTTGTAGCGTTTGCGAGATAACGCCAAATCATAAGATTTGGCCAAAAAGTGCCGCTTCTATTAGAGCCAAATTGACGATTTGCCGTTTAAGGCCTTATTATGCTTATTTTGCCAAAAGGAGACGATTTGAACAAAATTGGTTGAAGCGTTGGCGAAATATCGCCAAATTGTACGATTTGGCCAAAAAGTGCCGCTTCTATTAGAGCCAAATTGACGATTTGCCGTTTAAGGCCTTATTATGCTTATTTTGCCAAAAGGAGACGATTTGAACAAAATTGGTTGAAGCGTTGGCGAAATATCGCCAAATTGTACGATTTGGCCAAAAAGTGCCGCTTCTATTAGAGCCAAATTGACGATTTGCCGTTTAAGGCCTTATTATGCTTATTTTGCCAAAAGGAGACGATTTGAACAAAATTGGTTGAAGCGTTGGCGAAATATCGCCAAATTGTACGATTAGGCCAAAAAGTGCCGCTTCTATTAGAGCCAAATTGACGATTTGCCGTTTAAGGCCTTATTATGCTTATTTTGCCAAAGGGAGACGATTTGAACAAAATTGGTTGAAGCGTTGGCGAAATATCGCCAAATTGTACGATTTGGCCAAAAAGTGCCGCTTCTATTAGAGCCAAATTGACGATTTGCCGTTTAAGGCCTTATTATGCTTATTTTGCCAAAAGGAGACGATTTGAACAAAATTGGTTGAAGCGTTGGCGAAATATCGCCAAATTGTACGATTTGGCCAAAAAGTGCCGCTTCTATTAGAGCCAAATTGACGATTTGCCGTTTAAGGCCTTATTATGCTTATTTTGCCAAAAGGAGACGATTTGAACAAAATTGGTTGAAGCGTTGGCGAAATATCGCCAAATTGTACGATTAGGCCAAAAAGTGCCGCTTCTATTAGAGCCAAATTGACGATTTGCCGTTTAAGGCCTTATTATGCTTATTTTGCCAAAAGGAGACAATTTGAACAAAATTGGTTGAAGCGTTGGCGAAATATCGCCAAATTGTACGATTTGGCCAAAAAGTGCCGCTTCTATTAGAGCCAAATTGACGATTTGCCGTTTAAGGCCTTATTATGCTTATTTTGCCAAAAGGAGACGATTTGAACAAAATTGGTTGAAGCGTTGGCGAAATATCGCCAAATCATAAGATTTGGCCAAAATAGTGCCGCTTCTATTAGAGCCAAATTGACGATTTGCCGTTTAAGGCCTTATTATGCTTATTTTGCCAAAAGGAGACGATTTGATCAAAATTGGTTGTAGCGTTTGCGAGATAACGCCAAATCATAAGATTTGGCCAAAAAGTGCCGCTTCTATTAGAGCCAAATTGACGATTTGCCGTTTAAGGCCTTATTATGCTTATTTTGCCAAAAGGAGACGATTTGAACAAAATTGGTTGAAGCGTTGGCGAAATATCGCCAAATTGTACGATTTGGCCAAAAAGTGCCGCTTCTATTAGAGCCAAATTGACGATTTGCCGTTTAAGGCCTTATTATGCTTATTTTGCCAAAAGGAGACGATTTGAACAAAATTGGTTGAAGCGTTGGCGAAATATCGCCAAATTGTACGATTTGGCCAAAAAGTGCCGCTTCTATTAGAGCCAAATTGACGATTTGCCGTTTAAGGCCTTATTATGCTTATTTTGCCAAAAGGAGACGATTTGAACAAAATTGGTTGTAGCGTTTGCGAGATAACGCCAAATCATAAGATTTGGCCAAAAAGTGCCGCTTCTATTAGAGCCAAATTGACGATTTGCCGTTTAAGGCCTTATTATGCTTATTTTGCCAAAAGGAGACGATTTGAACAAAATTGGTTGAAGCGTTGGCGAAATATCGCCAAATTGTACGATTTGGCCAAAAAGTGCCGCTTCTATTAGAGCCAAATTGACGATTTGCCGTTTAAGGCCTTATTATGCTTATTTTGCCAAAAGGAGACGATTTGAACAAAATTGGTTGAAGCGTTGGCGAAATATCGCCAAATTGTACGATATGGCCAAAAAGTGCCGCTTCTATTAGAGCCAAATTGACGATTTGCCGTTTAAGGCCTTATTATGCTTATTTTGCCAAAAGGAGACGATTTGAACAAAATTGGTTGTAGCGTTTGCGAGATAACGCCAAATCATAAGATTTGGCCAAAAAGTGCCGCTTCTATTAGAGCCAAATTGACGATTTGCCGTTTAAGGCCTTATTATGCTTATTTTGCCAAAAGGAGACGATTTGAACAAAATTGGTTGAAGCGTTGGCGAAATATCGCCAAATTGTACGATTTGGCCAAAAAGTGCCGCTTCTATTAGAGCCAAATTGACGATTTGCCGTTTAAGGCCTTATTATGCTTATTTTGCCAAAAGGAGACGATTTGAACAAAATTGGTTGAAGCGTTGGCGAAATATCGCCAAATTGTACGATTTGGCCAAAAAGTGCCGCTTCTATTAGAGCCAAATTGACGATTTGCCGTTTAAGGCCTTATTATGCTTATTTTGCCAAAAGGAGACGATTTGAACAAAATTGGTTGAAGCGTTGGCGAAATATAGCCAAATTGTACGATTAGGCCAAAAAGTGCCGCTTCTATTAGAGCCAAATTGACGATTTGCCGTTTAAGGCCTTATTATGCTTATTTTGCCAAAAGGAGACAATTTGAACAAAATTGGTTGAAGCGTTGGCGAAATATCGCCAAATTGTACGATTTGGCCAAAAAGTGCCGCTTCTATTAGAGCCAAATTGACGATTTGCCGTTTAAGGCCTTATTATGCTTATTTTGCCAAAAGGAGACGATTTGAACAAAATTGGTTGAAGCGTTGGCGAAATATCGCCAAATCATAAGATTTGGCCAAAAAGTGCCGCTTCTATTAGAGCCAAATTGACGATTTGCCGTTTAAGGCCTTATTATGCTTATTTTGCCAAAAGGAGACGATTTGATCAAAATTGGTTGTAGCGTTTGCGAGATAACGCCAAATCATAAGATTTGGCCAAAAAGTGCCGCTTCTATTAGAGCCAAATTGACGATTTGCCGTTTAAGGCCTTATTATGCTTATTTTGCCAAAAGGAGACGATTTGAACAAAATTGGTTGAAGCGTTGGCGAAATATCGCCAAATTGTACGATTTGGCCAAAAAGTGCCGCTTCTATTAGAGCCAAATTGACGATTTGCCGTTTAAGGCCTTATTATGCTTATTTTGCCAAAAGGAGACGATTTGAACAAAATTGGTTGAAGCGTTGGCGAAATATCGCCAAATTGTACGATTTGGCCAAAAAGTGCCGCTTCTATTAGAGCCAAATTGACGATTTGCCGTTTAAGGCCTTATTATGCTTATTTTGCCAAAAGGAGACGATTTGAACAAAATTGGTTGTAGCGTTTGCGAGATAACGCCAAATCATAAGATTTGGCCAAAAAGTGCCGCTTCTATTAGAGCCAAATTGACGATTTGCCGTTTAAGGCCTTATTATGCTTATTTTGCCAAAAGGAGACGATTTGAACAAAATTGGTTGTAGCGTTTGCGAGATAACGCCAAATCATAAGATTTGGCCAAAAAGTGCCGCTTCTATTAGAGCCAAATTGACGATTTGCCGTTTAAGGCCTTATTATGCTTATTTTGCCAAAAGGAGACGATTTGAACAAAATTGGTTGAAGCGTTGGCGAAATATCGCCAAATTGTACGATTTGGCCAAAAGTGCCGCTTCTATTAGAGCCAAATTGACGATTTGCCGTTTAAGGCCTTATTATGCTTATTTTGCCAAAAGGAGACGATTTGAACAAAATTGGTTGAAGCGTTGGCGAAATATCGCCAAATCATAAGATTTGGCCAAAAAGTGCCGCTTCTATTAGAGCCAAATTGACGATTTGCCGTTTAAGGCCTTATTATGCTTATTTTGCCAAAAGGAGACGATTTGATCAAAATTGTTGTAGA